>NC_079212.1:26636289-26936289 GCF_029633865.1 Lampris incognitus | reverse complement strand
CAATATCATTTATTAATTAAAAAAAACATGACTGATGTTTTCTGAGCCTTTGGTTTGGGCAAATGGCGTCCTGCGTTAAACAGCTGTATTTCCTCGACAGCACCACCACAACCCTAAAATGACCGCACCTCCTCCATCAGACCAGGATTTAGTAAAGGACTTCGTGTCACCTTGATGCTGTTGGTTGGTTTCACATGTTTTTTTTTCCAGTAAACCAACGTAGGGAATCCAGGGGGCAGCCCGGAAACCACCGCAGTCAGGACGCGAACCCGAGTCTCCCGCACCACAGGCGACTGCATTAAGAAGTCAACTGAAGGGTCCGACTCGTTAGCCAAGGGCTTGTCAGAGTCATCCGTGGTCGTTGCACTACCTGCCACCTTCGGGAAGCGCGTATCGGCTCTCTCACAGCCCTGGGCGCACGCGCTTCCGATGGCCTCACCATCCCACTTCTGACACCATTGTCGCGAATATTAGGAGGGCAGCCGGGAAACCGCCGCACCCGGGACGCGACCCTGGATCTCCCGCACCACAGGTGACAACGTTAACCAGTCGACTAAAGGGTCCAACCTGCTAGCTAAGGGCTAGCGAGTCTAGTCATCCGTGGTCGTTACACCATGTCAGCACATTTCACTAAAAATAGTTACCACACGTCCATCATTGTTTCTCCCACATCTGTATTACCAAGTTCATCAAAAAGACACTCTTACTAAACAACTTGCAAATGTAAGAGTGCGTCCATTTGTATAATAATAATAATAATAATAATAATAATAATAATAATAATAATAATAATAATAATAATAATAATGATAATAAACGGCTGCTTTTTGCTACTGAATGTTCTCATGTGTGTTTGAACTTTTTTCAGTACAGTACGCGGCATGGAAGTCAGTGCGTTATGTCATATCTCTTACATTCAACTGAGCTATGTTTCTAAAAAAATCCCAAATTATTAAGGAATACACATAGTGGTTTTAAAATATAACGCTACAAATAAATAAATAAACAACACCCTGAAGAAATCTTATTTTCACATGTGTAACTAGACTTGGTTACAGAAGAATAACATCCCCGAGCAGTGTTCATATTCATATTGGTCTGAAACACCCTGAGTGCCGAGGAGAGGCCATTTCCATTAGATAACCTTCGATGCGTGTCTCTATGTCCGAGTACACGTCTTCCAACTGATCTCTGAATGGGGGGTGCCAGAACCATAGCATGGCGACCGCTGCCACAGCCAGGAGTAGAACAAGGAACAGGCACACCTTCCTCCAGGAGCCACACAAGTTCTACAAGGACAACAGGAAGTTATAAATTGGATACACCGTGGTGTATTTTAATACAGGCAAGGACATTAAGGGACGCTATCTCTCGCTCACACTTAACCTCTTTCTCTCTGATGCACCCCCCCCCCCACACACACACACACATACACACAAAAACCCTGCTCACCCTTCTGCTGTGACGATGGCTGAGCTGTCGAAGCTCATCCCTGCATTGTGTCAGTCGGGCCTGGCTGGACTGACACTCCTGCTCCACAGCTTCTAGCTCTGTCTCCAGCTCCTCACACTACACACACACACACACACACACACACACACACACACACACACACACACACACACACACACACACACACACACACACACACACACACACACACACACACACACACACAGATTTTTTTCTCTCTCCAATTGCCGTCCCGGTCGCTGCTCCACCCCCTCTGCCGATCCGGGGGAGGGCTGCAGACTGCCACATGCCTCCTCCGACACATGTGGAGTCGCCAGCCGCTTCTTTTCACCTGACTTCGAGGAGTTTCGCCAGGAGGATGTAGCGCGCGGGAGGATCACGCTATTCCCCCCCCCCAGTTCCCCCGCCCTCCCGAACAGGCACCCCGACCGACCAGAGGAGGAGCTAGTGCAGCGACCAGGACACATACCCACATCCGCCTTCCCACCCGCAGACACGGCCAATTGTGTCTGTAGAGACACCCAACCAAGTCGGAGACTGCCACGCTACCTGGACACAAACATTGATTTCTTTAGGGAAAGCCCCTACTGGAATTTGTATGCCATATGAACGCCAATGGGTGTACAGATACTGATGTGGCGTCTCAACCACCTCTGATGGCCTCTTAAAGTTTGTAAGTGTGCACGTGATCTGTATGGATTAAAATGATTAATGTGCTACAGTATACAATGGTACAGCCCATCATCAGAGAGGGTTGCCAACCTCCTCTCACCTCTCTCTCCTTTTGTTGGAGTTTGTCCTTAGTTTGGTGGAGCTCTTTCTCCAATTGGGAGCTCCTCTTCATCACCTGGTTCTCCTCTGGCACCCCTGGCGGCACAGACATCTGTACCACGGAGTCACGGCGCTCTGCGCTGTCATCTAGAAGTTGGGACAAGTGTGGGTACTTCATTTTTGCTCACATCAATAGAGTACCAGCATTTCATGTAGAAAGCAGTTTACATGTTCCCCATGAACCACATGATCCCTCCACACGATCAGATGAAACAGCCAGACTTGCTGACACAGAGAGAAATTACTTTCTCTTGAAAGAAAGAATACTGATACTATTATCAAAGTTGCCTTTAATGACTAATTTATCTGACCATTTGTGAGATAACTTAACAAAATAACAACCCAAGACTGCAGTCTGGGAGAAACTATTCTTCTTGGTCCATAGCTCTGACCTCTGAGGCTCTGGATTTCATCTCTCAGCATCTGGTTGTCCTCTTCCAGCACAGAGATGTTGTACAGAAGCTCCTTCTTCTCTTGGTGCAGTGACTCCACTATCTCTGTCAGCTCTGCCTCTCGGCCCCTAGACAGCTGCATCGGGGACACAGAAATATTAGCAACCACTCAGATTAAAATAAATGCACCGATCATATTCCTCTGTGTGCCAGTACCTGCAGTTGGCTGTGCAGCTGTTGCAGCTGTCCAATGCAGAGCTCTTGACTCTCCTTCAACTGGCCCGTATTCTGTTTCAGCTCCTCATACAGGCCCTGCCATCTCAACGCTTCCACCTTGGCCCCCTGCAGAGCTTCCTAGGGGCAGACATGGGAAGTGTTGCTGTGAGAAGCTGAGTCTCATTTTAAGCCATTCGTTACTTCTTTGAAACGTTTGAAACGTTAAAACAGACCAGGAAAGTTAATCAAATCATCAAATCACATCATATCATGTTGACAATGAGCATCCTCACCATGTCACCATCGCGAGGGTATGGTTGTCATGGTCAGTGTGTTTGTCGTAAGTGCTGTGTTGGAGAGCTCAAGACTTAATCTCAACTTCAAATTCAGGTTTAAGTTTTGTAAATGTTTCAGTCAGTTTGCATCATTTGACTTGGTCTGATCCCCACATGAGAGGAGATAACACAATATCACATATTAGGGGGACTGAGAGTGTCTATGAATATTTAAGGAAACACACCATGACAGTATTGTCATCTTGATACACGCCCCATAGTGAATGAAGTATGTAGTTATAGTTAAAGGTTATCGTGTAGGCTTTACCTGGAGGATGTCGGCCTTACTGAGGGCCTCAGCCTTCTCCTGTGTGGCTTTCTGTAGGGCAGCCAGAGCCTTCTCTTCATATACCAGTTTCTGCTTCTCCATCTGTACTAACAGTTTCTTCATTCCATCCTTAGGAAATGTCTAGAGGAGCACAAAAAACAAAATTAGATAAACCTATGAATGCTGAAAGGGTACAATATACACCTCATTAGCTTTGTTGATTATAGTTTCACTGCAATCACTGAATGCCAAACATGATTTGTATGGTAGAGTTGTTTGGGGGTTAATGTATCCAACATTTGTTGCAAATTTAAAAAATTTGAAAAATTTAAAGAGTGTGGGTTGAGCTTGCATAGAAAATACAAATAGCAGTAGTTAGTTTGTAGTAATTAAAGCTTTGCAGATTAGTAGTGTTTTCTAACTACAGCCAGACTCTAGGAAAAAAGCGACAATCTCTTAAGGCTTCAACAGCAGGAGCTTGATAACAGCAGAGTGCACTACTTCCTACCTGCAAGCAGACTTGGAGCTGTGCCTCCAGAGCCTTGATCTGGTTTCTCAGCAGATCTTCATTGCAGTGAGCCTGTGTGGGTTAGAAAAGGAAATGGATGGCTGTCACACTTGAAACCTGTAGAGGATGTAAAAATGTAACGGTTGACACACCACAGTCTGTGACAGCGTGTGGCTGTGCTGTTTGCACCCACTGGTGTGCTCAAAGAAACTTGCAGCATCGGCGAGTCTACAGTTCGACCATGATGTTAGTAAGTGGCGTAATAGTATACTGTTACAAGCAGCATAGGGTGAAGCTTGGCCAGCAACATAATTTGGAATATAATTAGGTGACATACCTGTATGGGAGACAATTTTCACTGATGAAAAAGCACTGAGAGTAGAAATTCAATTTAACCTTAGATATTCTGCTGGTCAAACCCAATGTCCTGTTAAAAGTTCCCTTTTACTGTTCACCTTCACTCATCACAGTAAGTGTAGCCAGTAGAGACCCAAAGAGAAGGTATGAAGGACATGACAGTGGTGAAGAACTCACGAAGTGGATTGCACCTATAATACTGACTGACACACCCTTCCTGTTTGAGAGCGAGAGCTTCCTAGTCAGTATATGATGCAGGAAGCTTCAAACCACAGGCCACAATCATCACCTCAGGGCCAAAGCAGACATACATTGACAGACAGCTCGTTGACAGTTTTACAAAACAATACCTCAGTTGGAAGCAACACACATTTTAACATTGAGCAACAGTGGATGAATGCAACAGCTCCACAGGAAATGCGATGTATTTCTGTTGTTTGGCGACCAATGTCAAATGACAGGCCGGGATTTGATATAGCCAGTGAGAGGAGGGTAGGAGGAGAGGCGAGTCGTACCGTCCATATTGTGTTGGAGGAGTTCGCGAGGGTGGAAGCATTCTCTTGAAGGACAGCCAGCTTCTTCTTTACTGCCTCTTCTCTCCACAGAGCTTCCTAAAAGAGTAAAGACAACAGAGGGAAGAGGGGCACAACACAACGACACTAAAGTTTAAAGTCATTCAAGGTTTTCAATGAAGTTTTCTAACAAGCAATTATAATAATCTTGTGCTTAACCACGTCAGCGGTAATTTCAAGGATGATGACAATAAAACAATTTTCAAGAGGGCATCTTGACTATACGCTGCACAGTGTGTACAGTAGTTTCAAAATATATTAAGTACAGATGGCTGTGAAATGACAGCTTTACCTTCAGGTAGTCAGCAAGCCGGTGAATATCCTGTTTTGTGAGAGATTAGATATGACAGACTTCATTCATTTAATTAGGTTAATTTAATTAGGTTTAGTTAATTTTTTTCTAATCTGCAGTCACTGTAAAATTGCTTAACCTCCCATGCATCACCATGACTTCTATCAATTGACCTCCCAAGCAACAAGTGGGACTCACCAATGCTTTTACAGTGACAAAGCCAGGCCTGCAAAAAGAGAAAGACATTTCCTGAAAGCAGGCTTTATTGTAGAGAGACTGAACATATCTCTCTCCGGTATACAAGGTGAGGCTGAGTGATCAAGGAATGAGGGAGATCAGGGTCAAACTCACTCTGTCTGTACACTGGTTTCATGCAGGGTCTTTTTCTGCAAAATCATTTCTTTCGGAAGGGAGACTTTTTCAGCTTGGGGAATCTTTCCATTTTGGAACGCTGTTCTGGTGTTTGTTTTTTTGCCTTCACAGAGAGAGAAAAATAAGAACGAATAACAGAATTTTCTGTCGGCAAAATGAAAAAAAAAAGTACAGTGAGACCATTACTTTTTTTATGGCTCTCTCTTTTTGCAATACCTTCCACTTTCTGCTGGGTGGGTTCCTGGATCACTGGTGTGGAGGTAGATGATGGTGCCACTTGCTTTTTTGTATGATTTTTTCCTTGCCTTGCCACTGGTATAGGTTCTGACCACAATGAAACCTTGGGAAATCAGCAGGGAGGAAGAAAATGGAGGAAAAACACAACATTTGAAATGTTATTTCCTACAGAGATACAAGAAGGGACTTATCATAGTCATGGATGGATCCATGGCAGAATTGTACAAGTGATTTTAAAGGACATGGTGGGTCTAGGCAGCAGATTCCATCCATTACCCATTCACTAGTGCTTGGGTCATCACTTCCTGTGCCGCTGCCTGGTGTGAACATCACCAGTGAGTGTCCATCTGACAATGGGGTTACTTTGATATTTGTTTTCAATGTCTCTGATTCACCGATCAGACCAGGATGTTTTGCTGAATATATCTTTGCCAGCGGTTTTCTCTTTGCAGGATGGTATCGTTCCTTCATAGACTTTAAGGAGCCTTGGTCAGGGCTTACTGGTCTTCTCCTCTGAAACTCCAGGTGTCTCTTATAGTGTAGTTCGTCTTTCAATAATCTTGTATCAAATTCCCTCGTGGGGCTCCGACATGAGGTCACATTGTTGCGTCCGCGTAGGAACTCATGTTTTGCTGCTCTTCTCTCCTGTATTTGATCAAAATATTTCCCTGCAGAGGGCTGTGTTAGACTCATGTCCAGGGTGTCCATGGTGGATCTTCTGGCTGTTACAGCGGCTCAAACCTGTGGTATGATGGGAAATTTTTACAGAAAGTGTATTAGAACTTTAATCATTGTTACCTGCATGCAAGCAAATGTCTTTACAGTGAACATAATAGATTGTTTAAAAATGTGCAAAAAAAACCAACAAAAAAAACAAAAACAGAACACTTTCACAGTGCAGTATGTCAGCTCATAGGACACAAATGAAGAGACATATGCTACATGTCAAGCATTTTACTGTACACTAAGTTTCACAAAGTTATAGTTGGGTTTTTGGAGCAATTTAGAAATCGCTTTCATTTAAAACATTGTGTTTAGAATTCATCCATAGACTATATTGCTTCATATCTTGTTGATCTGGTTCGAGTGTACTCATGAGAAGGCTTCCAAGAATATATATATACACGTTGAATAAAATAAGATAATAAGTAGAAAAGCCCACCTGGCTGTCAACAATACATATATCGTATGGTACATGTATGGTTCAACATTGCATTTGGTATGTTAGCACTGTTGATCCACTGCAGTAGCACCAGCATCAGTTGCTGTTGTATTTTGCAAATGCAACGATTTGAATTTTCTTTATTGTTGAACACCAAATTATCAAGAAAAGACAGAACAGAACACACAACGTGCACAAGGACAAGAGAAATGTGATCTCATGTTGGCTGTGAAAGAAAAGTGTGCAGGATTATGCAAGGAAAAATGGAGTTGAGTAATCTTGAAGTTAATGTACTTACTTTCAGAGCCATTTCATTGATTGTGATGAGGTCCTGGGGAGTGGCTATAAAGCCATCCATTTGCTTTCTCTTCTAAAATAGTGTCCGGTAGTTACGGTGTTTGTCTTGTAGCTGTTTTAGTCAAACATATTTTACAGGAAGTAATGAGCGCCATGCCGTCATATGTTCCTCTATCTAACCAGCCACTCGCTTCAAACTGATGCCATACACGGGTGGGCCCCAAGATTACAGACGGACCAAGCCAGTTCCCCCTGTAGTTTGGGATAAAATGTGTCAATTGGAAGAACAAGTTATAGGTGATCACATGCCTCTCAGACGCTTAATTTCAGCAGCATTCAGATTAGTTTTTAAATTAATAAACATAGATTAATGATTCAGATAGTAAGGCATTATGGACTTAACTGGTATCAAAATAACACTGTTTTTTATGCTATAATACAATATATGATCTGATATGATGTATTGGTGTGAGTTTATGTTACTATGAGACTGTGTGTGTGTGTGTGTGTGTGTGTGTGTGTGTGTGGTTTGTACTGAAGTGAGTGCAACACGAAATTAAAATCATTACACAAAAGTTAACAAAAGCAAAAGTTATGCTCACAAATAATACAAATAATATAACAAATGCACCTGAAAAATCAACTCACTCTAAGGCTGTAAGATACAGTGTCCATAAACCGACAGTGATATATTATATATCATTATATATATGATCGCTATGGAAGGCAAGTATCTACTGTGGCAATGCCTGAGAAACAGGGAACAAAACGATAAAAAGAAAAAAAATATATATGTGGGTCAGTATCACCACAGATTGCATTTCAACCCTCACAATACTCACACATTTTGGTCTTAATTTTCCATTCGCTTTATGTCTTGTCATAAATAGTAGACACTCAAGTTGGAGAAATATATATTAGCTGAGCTCCCACACATATTTGCAGATAACTATGGGCCAATATTCAGAGAATAAACCATAAGATATGTCCACCCTGTCATGGACATAATACATTACTGTTAAATATGTTTTGATTGCAATATTAAGATGAAAATTACATTTTCTGAAAGGTATTATGTCCCTTTAATAACATGGTTATTTATTTGCTTTGAAATTATAAATAAATAAAATATTTTATATAAACCATCTGTTATTAAAGAAACATACAATTCACACACACACACACACATATATATTAATTTAGAGACAACTGTGATATATATTTGGATGCAGTTTTTTATTTGCATATTATTGCCCCCCCACTTAGCTATTGAACACACTAGATTATATATACAGATATTTCACAGTATGATTTAATTATTATTTAAAAATATCAAGATGACAGGGTGGACCAGCACATGATGGGGTGGACACATAAAGCGGAACACACAAAGCATGACAAAATATGAAAATGAAACATTTATTCAACTTTTAAAATGCTACTACATTCTCAATCTATTTGAAATAAATCATTTCCCCCTTGCTTATTCATTTTAGAATTTAATTAATTTGTAGGTATTTGTGGTATAAAAAATGGGATGATTCACATAAACACATTCTTGAACATGTTCTTGAAAAAGTACATCTTTAAAACAGTCATAACCTTTAACAGTCATGTAAACACCAAAGAAAAACAGAGAGAAACACACTTCTGAGAAATATGAACAATGACTCATTTCAAAGAACGATTAGCTGATTGTTAGCTGTTCCGCTATAGCCATCTGTACAACTCCTCATCTCCCGATTATAAAGACAGCCAAATGATGCAGGATGAGATCGGGCAGAATATGGGAGTAGAGACTTCTCACTGCGCTGACAACACAGACTGGATAAATGGCCTACGTGTGACATGCGCTTTTGCATTGCTATTGTGAAGTTTACATAGAAGTATAAATTAACCTTTAGTGGGGCGGAATAACACAACAAACGTTCAATTTGTACTGCAGGTACAAAAAAAAAATGCACCTTGCTGAGCACCAACTGAATTCCTGCCCTCTTGCTCATCTCAACTGCTCTTCTCCATACTTCCATGAAGCCTTGTTGACCTGTACAGAGCGCTTACTGAGGACTCGTGGCTCTGGAATAAGACAGAGAATATGTCGATCTGCATACCAGGTAACGTCTTCTCTGGGACTAGGCCAGAAGAATTTGTTTATCCCGTTCTGGTGCATGCACTGAACCATTATGTTGGGCTCTTCCACTTCAGTGATAATGCCAGGATAAGCTTCGTCATCATAATTCACCACACACCATTCTCCAATGTGTTTCTCCACAATGACTTGTGGACGCCATCTGGTTTCATTTGTGCCGTCAGATGCAGGGACATGGTTATCTTCTTCACTTGTAGTTGCCTCCATTAACTGGTAACAGGGACAGTCCAACATACCTGCCTCTCTCTTGCAGAAACATGAGATGTTCTGGTATTTGAGCTTGCCTGGTGACACACTTAGCACCTGATGCACCCTCATTGTTCCTTTTATTGAGCGATGGCAGGTATCTGATGTGTGATGAAAAGACAGATGATACGATATTGAGAATTCAATGACATCATAATATATTAATTTTAACAATAAGAGTGGATGTATAGTTGTGGGAGATTGTGGTTTTAGGAGACTTTACATCCAACATCACTGTGGTACCATATGTATTGGCACAACTCTTGTCTTTACAGAGGTATGTACATGTATAACAATTTAGATATTAATTCACATTCCATTTTATTATTTTTTAGCAGATCTAACTGGGTAAGTATATTGGTAGGTAGGTAAATTACTTTGTTTATTTTTATTCCAGCAGACAGAACTAGGTAAGTACATAGGTAGGTATTTATGTTATATTATGATTCAGTAGTTCTACTTGGATAAGCATTGTATAAGTAGGTAAATCACTTTCTATTTTATTCTTTTTCTGCAGACTTACCGGGATAAGTATATACTGTACTGCAGTCTGCAGGTAGGTTCTGTGTCAGTTTATCTAACTGTGTAAGTATATAGATAGGTAGTTCACTTTCTGTTTTATTCTGTTTCAGTTTATCTAACTGGGTAAGTACATAAATAGGTAGGTAGGTGTTTATTCTCTTTCAACAGCTCTAACTGATTAAGTATATACGTAGGCAGGTCATTTACTCTGAATTTACTTTCAGCATTTACATTTATATCACATTTAGGTTGTTTTCTTACCTCTGGTTTTGATTCGACATCATCTTCCTATATGTAGAATAACTCCACTGAAGAGTTGGTACATTTCAGGTTTTCATAAAGGATCTGTGCATAAGGGATGTCCTCTCTATGTTTGATGGCTCTGTCTGCTGATCTCTTCAATGCTCCACCATCGCCATCTGGTGGCCCCTTTCCGTGTCCTGCTTCAAAGTAATTCCAATTGACATTTTCAAATCCTAGTTTACATGGTTCTGTGGAGAATAGGTAGAAGTTTCCTTTCTGCCAATATTGGGTGGCTGGCCCATCACTGAAGAAGTGACGTTTTTTTTATTATTATTATTTCAGGGTACCTTTGCCTTATCATCCCTAGTACTGGGTCAAGATGGGCCCAAATAGCTGTGGGGTCATGCCGTCAACTTGGAGAAATGGAGCAGAAGGTGAGAGGTGACTGGTCGCCAGCAGTATAAAGTGCCCCTGTGTGGAGAGTTGCCTGTTGGTGTGATCCTCCAAAGTGAATTTCTTGACTGTATTTGCACAAGTAATTTTCACTAAAATCAGCAGCATGAATTCATCTCTTCTTACGGTCTCCCTGGTCTGCCTGTAGGCTGTATATTGCCATCTGATATTGAAGATGTGTTGCTTAAATCTGCTGAGCCTTTCTTGAAATTGGCTAACCAGGTCAGACTCAGTTGTTCTGAGATCTCTCTTAACTGTAATCATGGAGGATTTTTCTTCTTTATGGATCCTTTCTGTGGTCCATTGAGCCACACAAACCTCTGCTTCCACACATTGTTTAAGGGTTGGATTTGCATTGAGGAGGCACTTCCTACACTCACTGTAAGCACATGCTTTCACCTTTGAATCACACATGATTGAGATGGCTATATCTTTGATGCTTTTGGTAGACAATATACCACGACTGTAGAGGATATTGGCCATGAGTTGTGTGTTCTCATGTGTTTTGCACAAACATGTCTTGCGGTCAGGATCTGTGGGTGTAACAACCCAAAATGGCCTAAACCAGAAAAATGTGCTGTATAACAGCTGACCATACAGCTCAGACAAAAGTTTTCTGTATAGATTTTTCAATATGTCTGTGAGTAACCTTTGTGTGTGTAATGTTTGTAGTGAGTAATGTTTTGTAGTGAGCAAGGTTTGTGTGTGTGTGTGTGTGTGTGTGTGTGTGTGTGTGTGTGTGTGTGTGTGTGTGTGTGTGTGTGTGTGTGTGTGTGTGTGTGTGTGTGTGTGTTTGAGTCCATGATGATGATAAAATAACATCCATCTACAAATGACAAATGAACATTATGTCCACCCTGTCATGTGCATGTCCACCCTGTCAGGTCTAAGTGGCCGATAGGGTGGACATTTTGATCTTAAGTTAGCATATTGACTTAAAACAAACTGCCTAGCTAGTTAGTCTGGTTGGTGAAGAGAATTTAGTATAGTTAAACCTACATATTTTGAAAATATTGTATTATAATCACTCCTGGCATATTTTACGCCAACAGAGTGGGCATGTTAAGCTTGGGCAGGACAAGTAAGCAAACTTATACAAATAGGAAAGTCAGCTACTCACTTACCTTAGCTGCTGAATCTCCCGCCACGGAAGAGAGGAAAAAAAACTGTCGTCGTGATGTCACTAAAGTGGATGGCCTTTTTTCTAAATGGGTGGATTCCCCAATCTGACAGGGTGGACAACCATTTAAGGGACACACACAAACTCTTATTTTTTTATTAAATAAAAATGTGATTTTTTATTACCAAATGATCAATACCCTTAATTTGAGTAATATCTTATTTAACAAAATAATAATATGAAAACAAAAATGTTAGATTTTATGATTTGCCCTGTGATGGACTGGTGGCCTGTCCAGGGTGTCTCCTCGCCTACCGCCCAATGACTGCTGGGATAGGCTCCAGCATCCCCGCAACCCTGACAGCAGGATAAGCGGTTCAGATAATGGATGGATGGATGATATGACTATATTTTACTCAAATTGAAACTGAATGAGCAGTGCATGGGGCACTGCAAAATAGTATGCATCCTCTTATACAAAAGTGGAAAAAAATCTAGAAAATATCTTAAGAGCCAAGTAATGTTGTTTTACTATTATAAAAACTTAGCTCAATATAACAAACCTTTCATAGTTATTTTATACACACACACACACACACACACACACACACACACACACACACACACACACACACACACACACACACACACACACACACACACACACACACACACACAAAAACTTTGTTAAAAGAAAAACTCAACGGTAGGTAAAGTGCTCCACAAAGAAGGAGCAAAATAATCCAGTGAGTCAATCATCAGCTCTGTGTGTGTGTGTGTGTCTGTCTGTCTATCTATCTATCTATCTATCTATCTATCTATCTATCTATCTATCTATCTATCTATCTATCTATCTATCTATCTATCTATCTATCTATCTATCTATCTATCTATCTATCTATCTATCTATCTATCTATCTATCTATCTATCTATCTATCTATCTATCTATCTATCTATCTATCTATCGATATATATATAATTTTTTTAAGATCGCTTATCTTTGCGAACAGGGACACCTAGTGGCGTGAGAAGCTATTATCTCGCGATGTTTTACGAGGATTTACTCCGGCTCCGCCATACTTGTGGCTCTTTGCAGAAGGGCACGAAAAGGCTGGAACAAGGGTGTCAACAGTACTAAAGACTTTGGCACTTCATCCACCAAACATGCTGTCTAGGCTCGTTTTCGTATCAGGTATGCAATAGTCCAGACTTTGACACCGTAAAGAAACAAACCGATCTTGGCTTGACGGAATTACAAACGAGGAGGGTGTACATTTAAACGTGGATGTGAAGCTGAAGGGTAAAGTGAAGGCCGCACATTGAATGAGAGACATGCTAACGCTAGCGACTTTGACCAGCAGTTCTAAAGCTAAATTACAAATCTAATCTGAATATTATAGATTTATGCCAGCAGCTTTTCGGGGATTGTCATCAAACTTGTTTAGCTAATAGATGTTTTCACAATCACATTTGTAGATAAGTCTGTACAGCCGTCTTAACAACTGGTTAGCAAGCCCTAGCAAAGTCGGATGATGGCTAGCCCTGCATGATTGTAAATGTCACCTTTTTGACACATATAGATTTGTTATTGTGCATAGCAGACTGTTTGCAGTCTTACGCTACGTTAAGTACTTACAGCAGATAAGAGTCCAATTTAAATGATAGTTCTGCTTTTGCTGGGTCGTTTAGCGATTGCAACTTTCTTTGAAGTGTGGTGGCCAGTGATACAGAGAACTTGCAAAAAAAACTCAATGAGACGAGGATCCTTCAAAATAAGACTTTTATTGACGAATCAATAAAGTCTGAGTCAGGTCTGCAGAGTGACTGAAAATCAGACAAAAGCCTCCCTGTCTTTATACCATTTACAAATCTAGTGAACAATCTACTTGCGTCGGTCAATGTCCTGCTGTTAATCAGGGACCTTGTTGATCAGGACATGTTGGCCTCTCTATCGATGTAAGGATGACGTTAGGATGTCTTCAGTCCTCCCCCTTTGACAGTCTAATGCTTGTCTTGATATGCTGCTGCTACTACTGCTGCTACTGTTTTCTGCATAATAATGGTTACACTTAAGTAATGGAATGTCACTTATCATACTTTTGGGCATAAACAAGTTTATCTTTTACAGACGTTATGTCCTGGTTATATGGCCTTGTGCTACTTGCCACACTTGTTTGTCACTCTAGTCACACGAAACAACGGACACCCACATGTGCCCCTGCACACCACCATAGAAGCTTTGAAACCTTCATACTGAATAGCACCAGGACCTTATTGACTGCTAACGTTCCCATTGAAGGCACTATATGTTAATTCTTTGTTTTTTTTGTCTCTCTTTTTTGATGTTGCTTGCAGCTAGTGCCCTGAAAGGCAGTGGTCCCCTTGGCGCTGGGTATGTGACATGGATGTTTTCTTAAAAATAGTGATGTTTACTTTTGTTGCCGTTATATTTTTTATAACCAACACATCACATTAATACCCAAATTTTATATATATATATATATATATATATATATATATATATATATATATATATATATATATATATATATATATATAAACTTAGCACATATATATAAACTTAGCACACAAAGTAAGGAAATTTGTTTTTGGTAGATTATTTTTTTGTTGTAACAATGCTTCTTGACAATAAATCTTATATCAGGCACCTGATTGTCAGCACCTGGGGTACCAGAAGCTCAAAACAAGAGTCAATAGCAACAGCAAAGTAAGCTCTTTGGCATTGGCAGGTAAGATTTGGCAAAATTTTCATGGGTGCAACCCACATACTCAGCTCTGCTGCTCATCCCACAAATGCATGTTCCTTACAAATGAGTCACCATTTAAAAGGGAAATGAACAGGCTTTCCAACGGTATAAGATTTATTGCCAAGAAGCATTGTTACAACAAAGAAATAATCTACCAAACACAAATTTCCTTACTTTTTGTGCTAAGTATATATATGATACTTTATTATCAAACGCAAATATTCACTGTTTTTGTTTGTCCATTTAATGATGTCCTACTTGTACAATATTGTGTTTAGATTAGACTAATCTCCTGAAGGTCTCTTTGGCACTTGCATATTCAATCAGAGGTATAGCTATAGCTTCTGTTGTCTTTTGTGTGTCATAGTTTGGTCCAGGCCTCCCATTCCCTCCACACATCTTCCCAGAGTCTTGCACCAGTACCTCCACTACCAGAGAAGGGAGGCAAAGTCCGCCATGGCTTCATCCCTGAGGAGCTGTTTCAGCTCCTGTACCCCAAGACTGGGGTCACAGGTTGGTACTAGTTACTAAAAGTGGGCACACACTGTAAAAGCATGCTTCAGAATAATGTCATAAACAACAGATGGGCCATTCATGTTCTAGCTACATAGATCACAAAACATATTTCCTTACATACACATACCTTTTGAAATAAGGGCAGAATAAATTGTTAATATTTCATGTCAAATATAGCAACTTCTCTCTGTACACTGACAGAGGAATTGGACAGCAACAATTTTCCTGTTCAGAGTTATTTACTGATACATAAAATTATAAGTATCTATGCTTGCCATTTGATCATCTAGTTTCAGAATGCCTGTTCTCATATTATGAAAAGAGGTCAACCCATGCCCCAAGACACTTCCAGTCAGTTCAAAGAACATGCACAATAAAATTAACATTTAGCACAAATACGTACAGGGGAAAGTTCAGATTTTTTGACACAAGGTTGTATGGTTTACTCACTGCTAATGATGTTGATGCATGGACATTAGCCTGGTCAGTTAGTCCCATTTGGTCAGTTAGTCCCAAAATGGAACAGCAGTGAATAGGACTGACTAATAATAGCAACAATATGCAAAAAAAGGTTTAACCCATCCAAAATAGAATACATCTGTCTTGTATTAGCAATGCTGTTTCTCTTCATGGACAAGTGCTGTATCTTGGAATTTTTGAATTTATTTTGTTTGTTGACGAAGCATCCTTCAACAAACAAAATAGTTCCTCACAAAGAAAGGTCTGTGAGGAAAAAGCGTTGGTAATACATGGCAGATGTATTCTGTTGTGGTAAAAGCCGTTTTTTTGCATGTTGTTACTTAAAAGGTTTTCATTAGCTCACCCTGTTTGCTGCCGTTCATTTTTCTTTGACAAGTTCGTGATTCACTGCAACAAGCATCCAGATCTCTGGGACCTGGGAATTTCTAACCGGGCTAATGTCCTTGCATCAATATATCTACTTGTGGGAAACTCGTACTAAAAAATCATAAATCTGGAACTACTCCTTTAAGATTGCCAGTAATGATCAGTACTCAAATTTTATGTCTGCGATGCTATTTTGCATTGCAGTTCATATGTCCAAAATTGCATCAGTTCAACATTTATGAAATCAGTCCCTAAGATCTAGCCATCACAACTATATATGATTATTTTTCTCTAAGCCAATCTAAATCATCATTCATCTCTCCAAAATTCTAACACAACGGTGGTACACTATACACCTATTTTTGTTCTCCAGTGCAAATGTACGAATTAATTTCTTTATATCGCCATATGTTCAGCTGCTTCATTGTTTAACTAGTATAGTTTTTTTACTTGCTTGGAAATGACTTTGGAAATGGCTGATGCTTGCCCTTATTCCTATTTTCACAAGGTCCCTACATGCTGGGTACTGGCCTCCTTGTCTACTTGCTCTCCAAGGAAATCTACGTCATCAACCACGAGACCTTTGCCGCCCTTTCCATAGGCACTGCCATCATTTATGGTGTCAAGAAGTTTGGCCCTAATGTTGCAGCTTTTGCTGACAAACTGAATGAGGTAGGCTACTGAACACATAGATTAGTGTCTTTATATTGGTGTCATGTACTGTCAATAGTCTATCTGTGTGTGTGTGGGGGGGGGATCCCTGGGGCAGGGGTTCTCAAACTTATTACTCAAAGGTCCACATTTATTTTTATTCAAGGTCACAGGTCTGGAATGATTGGAAATAACAAAATAACATTTAATCAACTCACTTATAACTTTTAAGCAACATAAATTGAAATAAATTTTGACAGTGACATCTTCATTAACTAATTTACCAAGTTAGAAGTACCAGCAGCAGGTTTTTGTTTCCTAGGATGGCAACAGGATGTTCTGTGAAGACCCGCCCTTCTCTGCCTCTTATTGGTTCTAACCCTAACAAAAATTGCATACTGGCAGGCAACTTGTTACTGTCATTTATGGGACTAGTTCCTCTGCTCTCTGTGTTTAAACTAGGGTGGGACTCACCCCCTACACACAAACACACAAACACACACACACACATATGCATACACGCACGGCACAGAGGAGAGGCAGTGAACCAGGTGAAGTGAGTATAGTGTTACTTGAGTTGACAGAAACTACACTTGTTACGTTACCGTACGTGAAATAAAAGCTTTGCACCACCTCCAAAGCAAATTATCCAGTGTAACGTTAAAACATGAACTCCATAGCAACAGCACACAAAATAGAAACTGTTACACTTCATGACATATTGTATTTATAACCCGAGGTATGGGCTAGGTCCGGATTGACTTGCTGTTCGGTCCGGATGTGAACCGAGGTCTGGACTTTGAGAAGCCCTGCCCTAGGGTATAATGGCAACATTGGTGTTAAAGGGAAAATTCACAGAGTTTTCAACCTTATCTCTGTTTATGTATCTGCGACAGGGATAGCATGTAAAAAACATCTGCAGTTATTCCCGATCGTTTCTGCATCTCTGGCGCGGCAGTGAAACATATATTTTTTTCTGGCTGGAAAAACTAACAGGGTTTCTAACAGTCTAATCTCCTCTAAACATGCTGTTGAAAAAACATATCCTCATTCTCTCAGCTAAGCTACACTTACGATGGTGGCAATGACGTTACACAACATGTAGGTGCTCTGGGCAGGAGAACACCCTATTTCTTCATCAATATAGTATGCAGTAAGAACTTTATTGCATCAGTCGACTACATTACTCATCAGTACTGATTGCACATAGACAAAACCATCGATGAAATTTCCCTTTTTAAGTTCACAACACCAAAAACATTAATTTGTAATTACAAAGTGAAAGATGAAATTATTGCCAAGTGCTGATTTGCAACTAGGTGAAATTAACAAACACACAATAGCAAGCATGAAGTGCTGATCACTAATTAGTGATAGTGTAAAATAATTAGCCAGGCAATGGGATGTCGCTTGCTCATATTGGTTTACAAAGTAAGCCCTGTCAATGACTGGATTTAATGCACAAAATTGAAAGTGGACCCCCTCTACTGGCCAAAAAGGGCAATGATACATTGCATTAAAGGTTAGTAGCCCTGACGTTGAAATGACACAACATGAAAACCCACAGGGGAGTATAGGGCCTGCATCTCACCTGGTGTGTATGTATATGTCAGAGGTGGGACCAAGTCATTGTTTTGCAAGTCACAAGTAAGTCTCAAGTCTTTGCCCTCAAGTCCCGAGTCAAGACAGGCAAGACCCGAGTCAAGTCCCAAGTCAAGACCGACAAGTCTCAAGTCAAGTCCCAAGTCCTACCGTTTTGAGTTTCGAGTCCTTTCGAGTCCTTTTAACAACAGAGAAATAATATTTACACAGATCATGTATGCTTTTAAGATCTGTATTTATCAAACCTTTTTTTGCAAGAACATTGTTCAAACACATTTGAAAGAAACAAATGCAAATGTAATTTGCACAAAAAGTGCTGACATTGTATTTCCATAGCATATTGCACTATAACTAGTTGCACAGCAGTTTCTGTCCTGTATTGTATTGATCTCATATCATATTGCAAAACCGTTTTCACCTTCAACTAGACAGGTCCTTTTGACTCCTTTCAAAACTTAAATCTAGCCTTAACCTTTTCCAAACATGTCATCACTTTAAAAAAAAAAAAATCCTCACTCCCCAAAAAATTATCTGAATTATCACTTCTGAAAAACTGCACCGACTTTCTGGAAGTGTCTTCACTTTTGAAAAATTTCCTTAAGATTCAAGTGTCCTGACTTTCCAAAAGTGTTTGTTTCTGTCTCAAAATATCCTCATTTTTGTAAAACAGTCTTCACCTTAAAACTTAAATCTAGCCTTAAACTAAAAACCATGTCTTCACCCTCAAACAGGTATTTGGATGAAGTGAGGATCACAAAAACAGTCCTCCAAAAAATGTTACTTTTCCAAATGTGTCACCACTTTCTAAAAAATATTTTCCAGTCTTTTTAACTCCTTTCAAAACCTAAGTGTAACCGTAACCTTTTCAAACATGTCACCACTTTATAAAAGATATCCTCACTCCCAAAAAATGATCTGCATTCTGTTAAAGTTTCCTGACTCTTCAGACTGTTCATCTTCATCACAATATCCTCAGTTTTGCAAAAGAGGTCCTAATTTTTTTAGTTTTCAAACATTTTCTCTAAAAATGTCTTCACATCTTCAACATATCCACACTTTCCAAAAACTCTCCTTCCACTCCAGCATGTTCACATCCTCCGTTACGGTCCTCACAGATATAGAAACACGCACAAACATAAATCTTCATGTAATATATTCACGCCTCTGTCAGTTCCTGTTGTTCCCTTGATAAAAATCTTTGTATATATATATATATACACACATGGAGGCTAAACCGCTAAAATAATTGGTATGCATCCATAGAGAGACTGAGACTGGTGTGTGTGTGTGTGTGTGTGAGAGAGAGAGAGAGAGAGAGAGAGAGAGAGAGAGAGAGAGAGAGAGAGAGAGAGAGAGAGAGAGAGAGAGAGAGAGAGAGAGAGAGAGAGAGAGAGAGAGAGAGAGAGAGAGAGAGAGAGAGAGAGAGAGAGAGAGAGAGAGAGAGAGAGAGAGAGAGAGAGAGAGAGAGAGAGAGAGAGAGAGAGAGAGAGAGAGAGATTGGAAGGGGGGGGCCAGAGGGCAAATACATGAACATAACAATGAGTAGGGTTGTGCTTTTCTATGTCAGGGCCCTATGCTGCATTGCATTTGCAAAAGATCAAATTGGCCAAAAGTCTGTCAGTCATTTGTGCACGATGGGGACGTAGTGTGATGCCACCATGGCTGAAAACTCGCTCCACTGGAGCACTAGAGGCAGGCACCGCCAAGACTCTGATGGCCGCTTGGAAGAGTGAAGGAAGAGTCTTCATGTTCAGTGCCCAGAACAAAAGGGCAGCCTGTCCTTTGGCTATGTCAAGGTAGTGACTTAGCTGTAGTACTGGAGTGGTCCCAACATCCTTCTTCTGCCACTTATGGTATGCAGCAAACAGCCCTTCTCCTTCTCCAAGATCCTCTTGCTCTTCTTCATCAACCAGAGGCACAGGTTGCTCAGTCTCTACAGCATCTTGCAGGATCAATTCTGGCAAAACATGTAACAGCAACAGCAGAAACAAAAGAGCCCTTATTACCATTGATGTTGGTGATAGTGTTAGACTGAAAAATGTAATTATTGTTGCAGTCAATTAGATCAGATTATGAGGAAAAAATTTGCATTAAAGTCAATATTTACCTTTAACTTGTTGTGCCACCTCTGCCTTGATGTCACGATTGACCAGCACATGGGGCTCCACCCACAGCAGAGAAAAGGCTGGATCCAAGGTGTCTGCTTTGAGGTACACTGGGTCTGAAAAGGGGGCAGTGATCCCATCTTGAGTCCTGGCCATTTTCACGTTAATGAAGATCCCAAGAAATCTTTTTTTCAGGGATACCTGGAGACTTCTGACCAGGCCGCTCAGGAAACGAACTTGAGACTTCAGCTTCTCAAGGTGGTGATTGAAGGACAAGACGGATGGAACAACTGCACTGATTGTGACGACCTTCTCCCCCTGTGTCAAATCAGTTGCTTCTCCAAACGGCTTCAAGATGTCCACCAACTCCTTCAACAGATTCCACTCTCGTGGTGTGAATGACAACTCCTTACGCCCAGCCTTTTCTAGAACAGCACAGAGCTTTAGACGATCACACTAGAGAACTGCCTTCACTTGCCTCAGTGTTGAGTTCCATCTTGTGTTGACTGCAGCAGGGATGCCTTTCTGTTCCCCAAATTCACTATCAAACACATCTTTGAATGTTGTGCTTGTGTGCAGCAGTGAGCTAAGTTTAGATAACTTGGAAAGAGAAGGACATACCACTTTTGATTCTTTCAAACCGTCTCCCACCACCAGCTGAAGAGTGTACGCAAAACACTGCAGGCGCTGTTTCTTTGCCATAGCAGCATCTACCGTTTGCTGATCTTCCAGGGTTAAGTCACACCAGAGCTCAGGGTCATCAAGATGATCTCCGTCATCATCATCCTCTTGTTCACTGGGGAAGCACACAGTGAATGCCTTTCGCATGTTAGCATCATTGTCACTAATAATGTAGTACAATTTATCTTTGATATTGTATTCATCACATATTCACTCAAATTGGTCACAGATTCGTTCAGCTGTGTGTGAGCCTTTGAAGCGGTTGCAGGCCAAGAGATTAGTCTTTAGCTGTATCCTCTCTGCCTCTTTCTCTATCCAGTGGACAGTGACACCAAGGAATCCCCTCATCTTTCGGTCAGACCAAATGTCCACAGTGACTGAAACATGGTCAGTGTTGCTCAATTGAGTTTTTAATTTTGAACGTCTCTCCTCAGCGAGGCTCTCTGTTTTTGATGTCAACGTTCTGCGACACACTGGGCTGTACTTACTGTCAAGTACCGTCAGAAAGTGCCGAAAACTCTTGTTTTCCACAATAGACAGGGGAAAGTTGCAATCAATAATCAAGTCGGACAGTATTGCATTGGTGATAGCTTTATGCTGTGGATGACTCGTGCTGTAATGCCCTACACGACTGTCCAGGAATTGTGAGATTGAAGGCTGTTGTGGTTCATTTATGATGCTTTTGTTCATCTGGTATTCTTCAAATCTGTAACAGGTAAGCATATGAAACAGATGTTAGAAAATCCCTTGTAGCCACACATGAATTGTATTTGAAACTACTCTTTACTCATGTATCAATCGTAACATTGTGTTAATATTAATTTTGTGTTAATATTAATTGTATACTGTATTAGTGTGTGTGTTGTAACATTACATTAATAAAATCAATTTCATTGTCATTGTACGCTATATTAATAATATTTTCACTGCTTTACCTTGCCATCAAACAGCCCTTTCCGTCAGGAAACTGAAGTTATATGCTTGTTAATTCACTCTCTCCAGCACACCAGATTCCATTGACAAAAAGAGCAATTTTACCTCGCATCACACAGAAATTGCTGGTCTACTGCTACCTCAATCATTAAGTTTATTTGTGCTATGTTATGTCTTCGGTGATAGTTCAACTTAGTTGTGATTTACCGAAATTACATAAACGACCTCAATGAGGCAGCAGTAAACAAGCAACTCCCGTGTGCTGCAAAGTAAAATGGCTATTTTTGTCAATGGAATCTGGTGTGCTAGAGAGAGTAAAATATACTTCGCTTTCCTGTCGGAAAAACTCGTCTGGCAGAAAGCTAAAATGGTAACGTACACATATTCTCAATATAGAGTACATTTAAACTGACCTTGATTTGATTAGGTTTGCTTATGTTTTACTGCTGACAGCAGTCTACTGTGTGTGATACACTGACCAAGCACCTTATACAATCCCGCTTCAAACATCCCAAACTATCCTTTTACAATATAAGTATGAGTAAGGGAATGAACCCGCAGTGGATGCAGATTACCGTGTTTGCAAGGTTACATTAACAGTGAGTTTACAGTCTCGTTGATTTAACTATGCAGCTAGCAATTAAGTTACTTAGCCGATAAGCTAGTGTTAGCTTTCATTCAAAACTTACCGTTCTTTGTGCAACTTCAAATGTCGAACGAAGTTCGAAGTTGTTGCGTCTCCGTCCGTAATCTTCGACCCGCATGTTTTACATACTGCAATTTGTTTTTTGTTGACCACCTCGTAATTTTTATACCCAAACGAAACTATCTTTGGTATCATTTTGCCAACTGGCGCGTTGTTATCTGTTATTCTTCATTGGTTGTCCTGTAATTTGATTGATTGGATGCTGTCGGATCAAAACAACGTGGATCTAATTTGATTGGATGTCGTGCCGACAGCGCGCTTGCTCTCACACACACACGCAGATGCACATGTGTATGTACAAAGAGAGACAGAGCGGTCCATGTCAACATAGTTTTTAATCTTTGGGTTTGGGGAAAGTAGCAAGTCTTTTCAAGTCAAAAGGGTCAAGTCCAAGTGAAGTCACGAGTTACTGATGTTAAAGTCCAAGTCGAGTTGCAAGTCTCTTTACATTTTGTCAAGTCGAGTCTAAAGTCATCAAATTCATGACTCGAGTCTGACTCGAGTCCAAGTCATGTGACTCAAGTCCACACCTCTGATGTATGTGTGTTATGCTTCGTAGGAGAAAGTGGCCAAGGCTCAGGAGGTGAAGGACCATGCCATGACCATCATGTCTCAGGCCATTGAAGATGAGAAGAAGGAGCAGTGGAGAGTGGAGGGAAGGTCAATGCTCTTCGATGCCAAGAGGGTGAGCAGCAGCAGTGACCTTTTCCTTTACATTCACACCTAGCTTACTGTTTTTTTTCTGAACAGCTGGGTTTTAAGGGTATATCAACTGTAGTTGTTAGAAGAGAAGAATTAACCATGTACATTTTATCAGTGATCAGTATATGGAATATTAAAATAAAGAGGAAATGTCAGCACAAATTATATTGTTTTGCCCAGAGAGTAAAACATTATTAGAGCTGATGCGGGTAAATTAAAGCACGGGACACCAACATACTGTGTGCGTACATTTGTATTTTTTTTCTTAGTTTCCTAGTTCAGCACAAGTTCTGCAGAGAGTCATGGGGATGTAATTACACTGCTTTTCTTAATGCACATTGTGGAATTTCCCAGAAATGTCTGTTAAATGAAGTTAAAAAAAAAAACAAAAAGTCAGTCTAATTTCTGAGCATTTTTCCAAAGGGTTTACATGTAGTTACTAAATGCTTAATGAGTGATTAATAACTCATTTATAAATGGTAATAATAACGTGTTATAATGTATTGAGACTTTTTGGGTTGCCCAGTTGGGAGCTCAGATTTGATCAACACAAGAGAATCTCCATAGACATTCTCTCAGAAACCACATGCACAGTGAGGACTGCCAATCCACATTCTCACTGAGCGGTGTACAAATGACATGACTTGAAAATATCAATGCATACTCAAAAGTCGGATTTTTATGTAGTAATGGTAATTTCTATTGCAATGGTTCTTAAGTTTAGGGTTAAGGTTAGGTAGCGGTTAAGTTTAAGGTTAGTAAGTGGTTAAGGTTTCAGGTTAGGTAGTGGTTAAAGTTAATTACTATTTTGTAAGGTTGCCATATGTTTGGCTATCTTTGTCTAAAAATGTGGTCTCTGAGAAAATGTCTGTAGAGACGAATGCTGCACGATTTGGTAAAAAAGTCATAATGCAATTATTGTGGACAGTATTGCAATTTGCAATTGCGATATAATAAATGTATACATATACAAATAATACAAATTTGTCGTGTTGCCGCGACATGTAGCGACTTTCATTTTGCATGTTTTACACAGTATGCTTTCTGCTCAATGTCACTAAGCTTGAATCCAAAATATCACCATATAACAGAGGTCGTGTTTATGTTTTTTTTTTTTTTAACCACCAGTTCATCAGTGTTAACCTGCTCGTTGTCATCGGTATCCATTTTTTCCTTCTTTCTGGTCTGCACACAGCACACTGAATAGTATGTGACTGTAGACTGCACACGCTTCACTGCCTAAACAGAGACTGATTGGTCCTCGTAATTATGGACGTAGATATGCAGACTGCACACAAACAGACGTTCACACGCGTATATTTTATTTAATTAAATCGCAGCCTTTTGCAATTATATAATTGCACAGGCTGACATTGCGATTGTGATTACATTAATCGTACAGCACTAGTAGAGGCCCCTCCCCCTTGTAGGCTCCCAATCTAATAACCCAGAAAGTCTTTTTGTGCATTAAAACATCTTATTACTGATTTATATAACACATTAACAAATGAGTTAACATTAAAAAAGTAAATTAGTGATGACTTATAAACCCTTGATAAGGAATGCCTTATTGCAACGTGTTACTAGACACTGATGCCAAAAAGCAGTACCATTGTGACAAGTCTGCTGGGCATAGGTCTGTCCTGTTGAACCTGAACTTTTATTTCCATTTCTTTAGAACAATGTGGCCATGCTGCTGGAGATCAACTACAGGGAGAGACTACACATGGTGACAAACCAGGTGAAGAAGCGCTTGGATTACCAGCTCGCCCTGCAGAACCTCCACCGCCAGATGGAGCGTGACCACATGGTCAACTGGGTGGAGAAGAATGTCGTCGGCAGCCTCACCCCTCAGCAGGTCAGTGATTGTCGCTCAGTCATAATTTCAAGTATTTACCTCTTATGAGGATAGCAAGTCTTCCAAAAAACCAAAAAAAACCATTGCTATTCATTGAGTCAGCTTTGATTTACGTTAATGTTGTTTAGCACATCTGGGAGTTTGAGTTTTAGGTGATTGATTGTTTCTGTTTGCCAGTGCTTTTCTGTATTTGTTTTTCTGCCATTCATTTAGAGATCGCTACTGAACCACAAGTAGAATTTTTCTTAAAGTTTACCCATATAGTTTCATCATTTTAATTTGTTGTGTACCTACCCATATTTAAGTGTTTTCCCACATACTGTTTTCCTGAATGCACAATCAAGGGCTAATTCTTGGGACCTTGTATTTTGTTTGCCTGTGTTTTCCTTTAGGAGAAAGAAAGCATCGCCAAGTGCATCACAGACTTGAAGGCTCTGGCCAAGGCCACCCAGGCTAAGGCTACGGCCTAAACTGTTAAGTCTTCAGAGAAGGCTACCCCCTAAAACCCAGACTCATTGTTGTGTGACAAGACATCACTGTTTCTTTACAGAATAAACCCTTTTTCTGTTTTAAGATGGTCTCTGTCATAATTGTGAGTGTGTACATACACGTCATCTGATGATAAAATAAAATGTTTGCTTATACACTAACCTGGCTTTGTGTGGGCTTTTTTTTTTTGGTCATGGCGTATTGATGTTTATTTGCTGAGTTGTAAAACCCCGGTTTCTTTATGCAATTGGTCTTAGTAATGTGAGGCGAAGTGTACAATATGCAAAACCATCCCCAACTGATAGCAGAGGTTCAGCTACAATATAATTGCATAAGAGCATTTTGTGACTCTTACGAATTTGACCCATGGTTTTACTGCATGGCGGTCCTAAACCTTTGGACCCATAAGCACCAAGACGTTTCTTATTTTCTGCTATGCCTTTATTGCGTAGCTTATACACACGTCGGTGCAACCTCACCGAGTCGTCACTCTTGTGGATCCACCGCCCTTTGATCGTGGTGCCTCCATGCAGGACATCCGGGGATTTTGTCATTGAGCTGTGTGGAAGGGATCAAGGCTCTACTGTTTTCCAGTAGAATATCTCCATGACTGAACGCATCGCTGGCATCGGAGCAGGGCAGACACTGAAATACTGACTGGATTAACGAAGCACGTGATGCGGACATTGTCTGGATTATAAAGTATAGTTGTGGGAGGTAGGTCGGGCTAGTGTTATGTCCTACTGACTGTTGATGAACTAATGCTCCCTTTACACCTGGCAGCCGTAAAAGTTAAACCTTGATTGTAAATTCAGTCACACAATGGGCATAAATGTGATTATAACCTGCAACCGACCTGCACTGTGGGAAAACGGAGCTGCCCTGAGCACAATTTCAGAGTTACGCTTTAATTTTTCTTTGGATGTTAAGAGTCAGCTAAAGTGCAATTTAACAAGACTCTGTCAGTCTTGTAAACATGTTAAACCATTTTCTTGGTTCATTTGGAACAAGTAGGACGTCCGGGTGGCGTGGCGGTCTATTCCGTTGCCTACCAACACGAGGATCGCTAGTTCGAATCCCCTTGTTACCTCCGGCTTGGTGGCTGTGTCTGCTGGTGGGAAGCCGGATGTGGAGATGTGTCCTGGTCGCTGCACTAGCGCCTCCTCTGGTCGGTCGAGGCACCTGTTGGGGGTGGGGTGGGGAACTGGGAGGAATAGCGTGATCCCACGCGCTACGTGAGACTCCTCACGGTCAGGTGAAAAGAAGCGGCTGGCGACTCCACATGAATGGAGGAGGCATGCGGTAGTCTGTAGCCCCTCCCCGGCTCAGCAGAGGGGGTGGAGCAGCGACCGGGGCGGCTCAGTATGGGGTAATTGGCCAAGTACAACTGGGGGGGGGGTTGGAACAAATATCCTTTCCATTATTCTTGAATTCTTAAATATTCTTAATGCTCTAATACTGAAGCCTATAGTTACTTTGGGTATGCACTGCATTTACATGGTTATTCAGCTGTCAAAATATATACAATTGTTTAAGAAACTTTTCTTTTTATTAACTGTGTTGTTTAACAGTATGGCGCTTAAGAATCAGCACATGGCCAAATTCGTAGACGAGAGAAGAAATATGTCACATCGTCTTAATTTCTGTCTTTGGCTTTGGGTTTGTGTGGAGTGGTTTCCAAGTCATTCTTACCCATCCTGACAATTGATTCTTCTAGGTGTACAAGTTTACAGAGCATCCGTACCACTGCAAATTACGCAAAGAAGAGAAAATGTATGGACACTCAGGACCATTTTCCTACTCACCAAGGTCAGTATCAATGTCTGATTGGGCTTGGCAATAATTCAACATGATCATAGATATAAAACTTCGTTAAATGAAACACTCAACAGTAGGGGAAGTGCTCAACAAATAAGGAGCAAAATACTTGAATCACTGGATTATTTTGCTCCATTTTATATATATATATATGTATATTTAAATATAATCTTTCACTGAAATTGTTTTGGCATGAAATTGGATATTGTCATGTTTACTTACCCAGTTTTGTTGTCTACAGTAATGATAACAACAATCTGTCACCTAATATTTCTCAGAAAATAAGGTCTGAAATATGACGATGGGGTAGTATTATTTAAAAGCTAGTTTTGGTTTGACGTTATAATTTACACCACCAAACTTCAACTTGATGAACTTCAGTTGGATTCTTGATTATGGTATTTTTGCATATGTAAGTAGATTTCGTGATATGTATTGAGACTGTGTAATATTTGCTGTGATAAACTTGATAATGTTGTCCAAATCGCCCAGAGCTAACAACGACGTGGCTTTTTTTTTGCTTGTCAGGTGATGATAAATTGGTAAAGCCTTTAAATGCGAAGTGGGCGCTGACTTTGGACTCTTGCAACATTCCATATGTCTAACATCACATCTAACTGCTCACACCCTTTTTATGATGTAAACTGCAACTGTAGTAATTACACAGCTTGTTGCAGTTTAACTATCCAACCTTTAGGCTTTATCTTCGCATCACCGAGTAACTGATGACGATGGCTGGTTTTATTGAAATGCAATGTGCCTCAGTTGTCCTGCTTGATAAATCACCTGTTCATCATGTTTAAGGGGATTTTTTCAAGAGGACCTTCCCCAGCAGAGGCAAGGTTTCCAACAAGATGACTTCAAGAGTTCCCTGTTGCAAAGAAATGGCATGGCCAGGCCCAGTGGCAAATCCATATACAGTATGTTAAGGTGTTAACACTCTCATCCCATTGATTTCCTCCTTTCTGCTTAAAAATGAAAAATATTTCTTACTGTTGTGGCCGAATATGTTTGATTATGTCAGCACAGAGAAAGGAGTACTCAGAAACACTGAGCACGCAACCTGACAACTTTCAGTACAGAGTGGAGGTAAGTGTTACCGTCTCTAACACTCAAGAAATGAATGTGAAATGTGTGCCAGGATTGGTGGACATAGATCACAATAGCCCAACCTCCAGATCTCCAGCCATCCTCTGACTGTCTCCACACTGACCCCATAGCACCTGTTGAGCATTGAGCTGGATGGCCAGGAAGTACGGGGCCTGGATGACTGTGTGGCCAAGCTCAAGAGGTTGGACGCTAAAAGCCGTCTGTGGCCTCAGGAGATGATCCTGGAGGTTCAGGGCAGATATCTACAGCTTAGCGACATTGAGACCAAGGTATAAAGTGATTTTTTTTCAGTGAACTACTTCTGGGCACACAGCCTATACTTATATTAACCATAAATGTACACCTTACTGAAGCTTAAGATAACTAAGATTTAAAATCATTGCCTACCTCAGATCTTATACACAGGAGTCCCCAACTGAAGGTTTCACTCGTAATATTGGACAGGAGCATCGGAGTGTGGTAGCAGTCTATTCCGTTGCCTACCAACATGGGGTTCCAATCCCCGTGTTACCTCCAGCTTAGTCGGGCGTCCCTATAGACACAATTGGCTGTGTCTGTGGGTGGGAAGCCAGATGTGGTTATGTGTCCTGGTCACTGCACTAGCACTTCCTCTGGTCAGCCGGGGCGCTTGTTCGGGGGGGAGGGGGAACTGGAGGGAATAGCGTGATCCTCCCCATGCTATGTCCCCCTGGAGAAATTCTTCAGGTGAAAAGAAGCGGCTGGCGACTTCACATGTATCGGAGGAGACATGTGGTAGTCTGCAACCCTCCCCGGATTGACAGAGGGGGTGGAGCAGCGACCGGGACAGCTTGGAAGAGTGGGGTAATTGGCCGGATACAATTCGGGAGGAAAAAGGGGTAAGCAATGCTGTGAACCTGTTGTTGTCATCCTCTTCCTTATGTTCCCTACAGGCAGAACTGGAGTCACTTCCTCTGGATAGCATCCTGCAAACAAAGGCTGTGCTGGACAGCTGTGTGTACAACTCTCTGCTGACAATCACTGTGCAGGAACGCAGCAAGCGCATCCCTCAGGTCTTCCTGTTCCAGTGTGAGGAGGTTGGGGTGAGTCAGTTTACACTAATGCCTGTGACCTCCACAGGTCTTCCTGTTCCAGTGTAAGGAGGTTGGGGTGTGTCAGTTTACAGTAATGCCTGTGACCTCCTGAATTGCACATCTTCCAAAGAAACATGCGGAGTATCACCATATTAATACATTGCAGTGCGTATTACATTTTCTGAAAACCCTGGGCGTCCTCTTGAAACCATGTTTGTATTTCGTAACTTCATGACGCAGTTGTATTCTGGTGGGATACTGGATTTAGTGTCTAAAGCGATCCTGTTTCACCAGGCAGACCACATCAGGCATGATTTGGACAAAGCAGTCCAACACAAAGGAGCTGACGGGGAACCACCCAGAGAGCAGTCTGACATCAGGTACATTACAACCCATGAACGCACGAATGAACGAACACAGATTAACCAATGATGTCTTTTCCAGGGAAAGCATAAGCGTGAAAGCAGAGTCTAAGACGGTTAACATTTAACGGTTAACATCTGTGTCCCCCCTCCCTCCCCCACAGTCATGCCTCCCTACCCCCCCGCCCATCCACCAACCCCCCACCTACCCTCTAACCCCCCCTCCCCAATTAGTGCTGGTCACTCATTGACAGACACCAGAGCTGTCAACGAGAACCGAAATGGCACTTTGATTGACTGTTATGTTAACTGTTTGTGCTTTTTTTGTTCTGTTTTTATATATATTTTAGTGGTATTGTTTTTAGGGAATTTTTAGATATATATTTTTTATCTTCTGTGTTGCACTGCTGTGGGCTGGGAGAAGCGGCATTTCGGGATTTTTTTTTTTATGTACACAGGCACATAATGAAATGACACTAAACTAAATCTTGTTATCTTGAAATTTAGACATCAGTTTAACACAAAACATGATATTCATGAGGTACATGAAGAGGTGTTTATGCATGAAGATAGAAACAGAAAAACAGGATCTGTGCATGGTAACGCTCAAATGGGAAGTTGTCTTACAAAACTGCTGAGTCAACAATTACACAATGGAAGCATCACACACACACACACACACACACACACACACACACACACACACACACACACACACACACACACACACACACACACACACACACACACACACACACACACACACCAATACACTACATCAGTTTTTCTGTATACGTGTTTGTTGTCCATCTTGCACCATTACTTAAGTTAAGTAGAGAAGAGTTAAAAACAAACAACTTTGACCAAAGTTTGCAAAGTCAGAAATGTAGGAAGATGCCAGCCAAAGCAGTGCTTTAAAAACAAACGATAAAACATTGCAGCCAATTATAAAACTAGGAGCCAGTGGAGAGAGGTCGACACATGAACGGTTGTGTCCGTCTTGTGCATTTGAGACAAGGTTGAATGATTGACCCCTGTGTACAGGGACTTATGATAGTTACAATAGCTGGTCCATATGTGTGTTTTATGGATTGATGCATATTTTTTCTCCTCTACTTTTACCAGGAGTAATCTGGAGCACATCATAGGGCAGCACATTCCAGGAAGTTTCTGGCAGTCTGGGTCTCATCCTGTGCAGCGGGAGTGGACCCCTCCTCCGCCACCACCAGATCAGCCGGCCCCACGGTGGAACATCAGAAACTCAGGTATGTATTGGGCTCTTATCAGTGCAGGATAAGCCTTGAAATCTATTACTACTACTATTTTCGGCTGCTCCCGTTAGGGGTCGCCACAGCGGATCATCCGTTTCCATTTCTTCCTGTCCTCTGCATCTTCCTCTGTCACACCAGCCACCTGCATGTCCTCTCTCACCACATCCATAAACCTCCTCTTTGGTCTTCTTCTTTTCCTCTCCCCTGGCAGCTCCATATTCAGCATCCTCCTCCACACAAGTCCGGGCCATCTCAATCTTGCCTCTCTTGCTTTGTCTGCAACCCGTCCAACCTGAGCTGTCCCTCTAATATACTCGTTCCTAATTTTGTCCTTCTTCATCACTCCCAGTGAAAATCTTAGCATCTTAGGAAAAGCCTTGGAACAAAAGTTTTTAAATCTAGTCAAGTAAAGAAATGTGGCCTGGGGGCGTCCGGGTAGCGTAGCGGTCTATTCCATTGCCTACTATTGCCTCCAGCTTGGTCAGGCATCCCTACAGACACAATTGGTCGTGTCTGCGAGTGGGAAGCTGGATGTGGGTATGTGTCCTGGTCGCTGCACTATCACCTCCTCTGGTCAGTCGGGGCGCTTGTTCGGGGGTAGGGGGAACTGGGGGGAATAGCATGGTCCTCCCACGTGCTACGTGACCCTGGAAAAACTCCTTACTGTCAGGTGAAAAGAAGCGGCTGGCGACTCGGAGGAGACACGGTAGTCTCCAGGCCTCCCGGATTGGCAGAGGGGGTTGGAGCAGTGACCGGGATGGCTTGGTAGAGTGGGGTAACTGGCCAGATACAACTGAGGAGAAAAAGGGGGGGGTGTGGCCTGTCAGCTTCATTATAATCTCACAAAGCAGGTGACGGAGAGAAGGTCAAATCTTCTGTAGTGATCATTATTACAGTCACACACACTAACCTGCAGCTGAGATAAATAGAGAATTTAACCACAGCCCTGGCTGCTTCCTGAAAATTGAATTATCCAGCACACACATCAGAAAAATAAACGTGTTGGCATTTACCTAAGTTAAAATCATGTTGATATTTGTCTGCAAACTATTTTCTTCTGACACCCCTAGATAATATGGTTCTCCCACGGGTCCACACACACAAAGATGGAAGCATGTTCCGAAGAGGGTTTGATGGACTTCGGAATGGACTAGAAGATCCTCCTCCACATGATTATACAGAGATAGACAGGGACACGGTTAGCATCATCCCTTACACCGTTTTACTGTTTTGAGGTAGCGACCCGTATGTTAAATAAGCAACAACCGGAGGCCTTGTATAAACAGCACCCATCATCACAGATCATCGTCACTCCTATATAGCACTCAATTGTTTGGATTTATTATGGGTTTTTTTGGCCCACAGGAAATACATATTGTAATAGAGTGCTCATGTTTTTCTTCACAGGACATTTTAAACCATATTTTTAGTGACATAGAGACCTTCTTGGACAAAGTCTTCCTGGCTGCAGATGCATCTAAACCAAATGAAGCAAAAAGAAAGAAGAAAAAAAAGAAGAAAGAGTCAAAGAAAAATGGTGATTTAGGCATTAATTCATACATACCAGTGCCCATATTGGCATGTATTTGTGACTGTCTGTATACACTGATCAGCCAAAACATTAAAACCACCTGAGGCCACTGCCATCAGGGAATACCGTTGCCATGAAATGGTGTACTTGGTCTGCAACAAATTTTAGGTAGGTGGTACGTGTCAAAGTAACATCCACATGAATCATAGGACACAAGGTTTCCCAGCAGAACATTGCCCAGAGCATCACACTGCCTCCACCAGCTTGCCTTCTCCCCATAGTGCATTCTAGTGCCCATCTCTTCCCCAGGTAAACAACACACATGCACCCAGCTGTCCACATGATGTAAAAAACACTTGATTCATCAGACCAGGCCACCTTCTTTCACTGCTCCATAGTCCAGTTCTGAAGCTCACGTGGCCATTGTAGGTGCTTTTGGTGGTGGACAGGGGTCATCATGGGCACTCTGACTGGTCTGTGGCTACGCAGCCCCATACACAGCAAGCTGTGATGCACTGTGTGTTCTGACACCTGGCTATCATAGCCAGCATTAACTTTTTCAGCAGTTTGAACTCCAGTAGTTCTTCTGTGGGATCGGACCAGATTTGCTAGCCTTTGCTCACCACATGCACAAATGAGCCTTGGGCGCCCATGATCCTGTCGCCAGTTCACCAGTTGTCCCTCCTTGGACAATTTTTGGTAGGTACTGACCACTGCATACCATGAACACCCCACAAGACCTGCTGTTTTGGAGATGCTCTGACCCAGTTGTCTAGCCATCACAATTTGGCACTTGTCAAAGTGGCTCAGATCCTTACACTTGCTTCCAACATATCAACTTTAAGAACTGACTGTTTGCTTGCTGCCTAATATATCCCACCCCTTGGCAGGTGCCATTGTAATGATATAACCAATGTTATTCACTTACCTGTCAGTGGTTTTAATGGTTTGGCTGAACGGTGTACAGTCCCTACAATGAATTGTCAACTTGCTCAGTGTCTCTTGAGTCTGCCCCTCACAACCCTGAAAGAGAGTTAGTAGGTAAAGAAAATGAGTGAATATTTGTTGGTGTTGCAGTTTTAATAAATATACTGCTCAAAAAAATAAAGGGAACACCTAAAAACACAATATAGACCTCGATGAATGAAATATTTCAGCTGAAAATCTTTATTTATTAGACAGAGGAATGTGTTTAGAGCAAAATAACCTAAGAATGATCAATGGAAATCAAAATCATTAGCCCATTAAGGTCTGGATTCAGAATCATACTCAAAATCAAAGTGGAAAATGAGAACATAGGCTGATCCAACTTCTGTGGAAATTCTTCAAGATGATTCAAAATGAGGCTCAGTAGTGTGTGTGGCCTCCACGTGCCTGTATGCACTCCCTACAACGTCTGGGCATGCTCCTGATGAGACGACGGATGGTCTCCTGAGGGATCTCCTCCCAGACCTGGATCAGGGCATCGGTCAACTCCTGGACAGTCTGTGGTGCGACATCGCGTTGGCGGATGGTACGAGACATGATGTCCCAGAGGTGCTCGATTGGATTCAGGTCTGGGGAACGTGCAGGCCAGTCCATAGCATCAATGCCCTCGACATACAGGAACTGCTGACACACTCTGGCCACATGAGGACGAGCATTGTCATGCATGAGCAGGAACCCAGGGCCCACTGCACCAGCATATGGTCTGACAATGGGTCTGAGGATCTCATCCCGGTACCTAATGGCAGTCATGGTACCTCTGGCTAGCACGTAGAGGTCTGTGCGGCCCTCCAAGGATATGCCTCCCCAGACCATCACTGACCCACCGCCAAACCGGTCATGCTGGAGGATGTTGCAGGCAGCAGAACGTTCTCCACAGCGTCTCCAGACTCTCTCACGTCTGTCACATGTGTTCAGTGTGAACCTGCTCTCATCTGTGAAGAGCACAGGGCGCCAATGGCGAATCTGCCAACCAAGATGTTCTCTGGCAAAGGTCAATCGGGCTGCACGGTGTTGGGCTGTGAGCACAGGCCCCAATTGTGGACGTCGGGCCCTCATACCATCCTCATGCATTCTGTTTCTCACTGTTTGAGCAGAAACCTGCACATTAGTGGCCTGTTGAAGGTCGTTTTGTAGGGCTCCGGCAGTGCTCCTCCTGTTCCTCCTTGCACAAAGGACCAGATAGCAGTCCTGCTGTGGGGTTGTTGTCCTCCCGCGGCCCCCTCCACGTCTCCTGGTGTACTGGCCTGTCTCCTGGTACCTCCTCCATGCTCTGGACACTGTGCTGGGAGACACATCAATTCTTCTTGCCACAGCACGCATTGATGTGCCATCCTGGATGAGCTGCACTACCTGAGCAACTTCTGTAGGTTGCAGATACCGCCTCATGCCACCTCTAGTGGTGAGGGCACTAGCAAAATGAAAAACTAACCAAAAATTGGCCAGAAAAGATGAGGACAGGCAAATGGTCTGTGGCCACCACCTGCAAATCCATTCCTTTTATAGGGGTTGTCTTGCAAATTGTCTAATTTCCACCTGGTGGAAATTAGACAATTTACCAACAGGTGAAATTGATTCACAAATCAGTGTTGCTTCCTAACTGGACAGGTTGATATCTCAAAAGTGTGATTGACTTGGAGCTACATTGCATTGCTTATGTGTTCCCTTTATTATTTTGAGCAGTGTATATTTATTTTTATTTGCCCTGGTCCCTTTTGCTGCACCAGCTACCAGTCTGCCACCTTTGGAAGAATATGTCTCCTGTCTTCAGAAGTTCAAGTATGGCTTCAATCTTCTGGTATGTACTTTTGTAACCTACTATGAATAAACAACAAAACATTATATAAAAAAAGTCAAGATTAATAAAGTCAAAATAAAAATTTACTGTTTGCAGTGGATATTGACAAAGTGTTTTTTCTGCTGCATTGGTTTGCTGTGGAAATCATGGAGCTGATTAGACCAGAATGTGGTCTAGTGATTCTGTGGTGGTGTGATGCAGATCAGTTTTGTGGTAAATTACTTACTTGCTGTTCCAGGGAAAACTGAATGGGCAGCTGGCCAACCCCAGTGCTCAAGAATTTGTCCCCATCCTCTTCTTTTGCCTGGACTCGGTGAGTCTCTTTCGAGAGTCTGTCTGTGATATAGAAGCTAGTTCTTGTTTTCAGACAGCCTCTAGCATGTTGTTGTCTCCAGAATCCACTTCCTAAGGCTTATTTCATCTGTGTATGCAAACAGGTTAGATTTCTTGTATGTGTGTATTTGGTAATCAATAAAAGCTGAACTTGATGATCAGCTAAACTGATCATTTTCTTCAGCATAACATGGAAGACAATTCACTGTGGCTGAAGCAATGAGGAAAATTTCATTTCATTTCTCCGTCTTTCCTCAGATAGTATGTCAGTACCCTACCGACCTGCCCCCAACAGTCCTCAGCCCCATGCTGACACAGCCAGCCCTACTGCTGCTCAGTGAGGTGGTCAGTCCAGAGGAGGACAAGCTGTGGAGGTCTCTTGGAGACTCCTGGAACATCCCTAGGTAGAGTGGCCACAACTTATTGGATACAGTCCCTCTTCTGTTTGTACATTATTACTTTTTATGTGCATCTAAATCTTCCAAGGTATAGCCGAACTGTGTATACAGAATATTTGGTGATGTTAAAGACCCCCATGGCAGGCATCAGGGTGGCGTGGCGGTCTATTCCATTGCCTACCAACACGGGATCGGCGGTTCAAATCTCTGTATTACCTTCAGCTTGGTCGGGCATCCCTACAGAAACAATTGGCTGTGTCTGTGGGTGGGAAGCCAGATGTGGGTATGTGTCCGGGTCGCTGCACTGGCGCCTCCTCTGGTCGGTTGGGGTGCCTGTTCAGGGGGGAGGGGGGGAACTGGGGAGAATAGCGTGATCCTCCCACATGCTTTGTCTCCCTGGTGAAACTCCTCACTGTCAGGTGAAAAGAAGCAGCTGGCGACTCCACATGTGTCAGAGGAGGCATGTGGTAGTCTGCAGCCATCCCTGGATCAGCACAGAGGGTGGAGCAGCGACCGGGACGGCTCGGAAGAGTGGGGTAATTGGCAAAATGCAATTGGGGAGAAAAAGGGGGGGGGATCCAAAAAAATAAAAAAGACCTCCATGGTTGATGAATATCGAAAATAGACTGGGTGATTTGAACTGAAGCACTAGTGAAGGCTAAAGTATAAATTCGGGCTGGTTTCTTCACCCATGATACGTTTGTTTCTTACTTGAGTGACACTTTCCTGCCCTTTCATAGGTCTAAGTGGCCGGATGGTGATATGATCCCACCTTATATCCCAGAATTTTATGGTGGTTGGCATCTGCCCCTCATACCCTCCCCGTCCCCTTATCGGAACAGTCCAGTCAGCTGGAGCAACAGCCCGCGCCTTTCACCTGGCCCTCAAAATGGACGGATGACTGACATCCAGAGCTACCCAAACAGAGACATGCAGCCTGAAGAGGTATAACTGCTTGTAAAGGTGTTCATTTCCTAGTAAAGAATACCAATGACTATACCAAAGTGTGATAGAAATCATAGTAGAATTGAAATCTAAAGTGACAATGGATTGTTCATTCAAACAAGTCGCTATACTTTGCTTGAATTTCTGGAATCACTTCCTTAAATACTATGCTGGGAATAATGATTCTAAAGAAAAATTAAGCATGGAAAATTGCATATAAGGTATAATAATGCAAGACAGGTAATCTATCCCTTTTCACATATTGCATTTTATCTCTTCCATCTTCTACAGCCTGTGAGGTACAACCCATCTGGTTCTCTATCACCAACACGGTAGGCTCTGTGATAAGCACTTATTCCACATGCCTCAAAATTAGACCCTGTTTTACTTTGACTCAATGCCATTTGCATTGCCGTTGCAATTCGTGTGTTTCCATTTCAGTCACAGGGAGGCACCCCAGAGCATGCGTGTCATTTATGACTTCATGGCCAGGAATCACCAGGAGCTGAGTGTTATGAAGGGGGAGGTGGTTCAGGTGAGAAAGGGAAATAAGTTATGATGCAAAAACATGCACAGACCTATATTTAATTTTCATGGTGTGATCATCTAGCCTCAAAACATACTGGTGAAAAAATACTGGTCAACAGTATTATCCCGATCTTCGACCAATTTGGCAGTAGTAACCTCCAGAAGTAACGTGTGTTGTTAGGAAGCAGGTGTTTTTAAAGAGGTCCTATTCTAATAAACTGATTTTCTGTTGCCCTTCCATAAGTGGGCACAGCAGCACTTCATCTCAGAGAGGGGAACACTTTTTTGCCATAGTTTCTGTATTTAAAAATCACGTGATTTTACAAGCCGTTTTGTTATTGCACTGTTGGTGATATCATAACAGTTGAAAGGTCCAAAAGCACTTTTGAATTGTATTTGTGTGTATTTTCACAGGTGCTAAACCAGTCCAGGCAATGGTGGCTTGTTCGTAATGTCCGTAACGAGGAAGGTCATGTTCCTCAGAATGTTCTGGAGCCCTTAAATGGGGCTGAGCACATGGTGGACCACCAGGTGAGTTAAGGCACAGTTAGCTCCACCGAATAGATGCAGTCAAAGGCTGTTTGTATATAAATGGATTCCTCTTTTTGCACTGATATAATTTCCCTTTGGACCCGCCTTATATCAGGAGATACGTGCCCAGCCACCTCTCGACATGAGGTCCACATCTGCAGATGTTAAAGCTTGGCTGGAATTCAAAGGTTTCTCAAAAATGTAAGCCTGATGATCCAGCGGGTGGGGCCCGGGGATGTGAGGATTTTTTTTCACTAATGGCTCATTGAATAAATCATATAGTGGTGTACAAGTTCTTATGCCTTGACTCATACAGAACCGTGCGCAGCCTGGGAGTGCTGAATGGAAAGCTTCTACTGGGGATGACCAGGGATGACATGAAAATGGTTTGTCCAGAGGAAGGAGCCAAGGTCTTCTTCCAGCTTCAGGCCATCAAGTCAGCCATTGCAGTGAGTAAAGTTCCCCATACACATGTGCATGCTATCGTGCATGCACGCTCCCTGCAATAGCAGTGTCGCCCATTGTAATGTCCATATTTCTGTCCCATTCTCCACAGCTTGCCAGTGAACCAGGGTATGGCCATTACTAATGATCTGACTCGAGTTAATCACATTGTTTGCTATTTTCGTCTTGATTATTTTCCATCATTCCATTACAGTATTTCAATCAGTCAACATCTGTAACACTCTGTGACAAATGTATCCTTTTCTGACATGTCAACCAGCAAATAGTGTTTTCTCGATTCATAGGGATGAAGTACTCTCTGTCAGTTGAACTTGTACACACATGGAGTACATGAAGGGTAACAATAATTTTGGGTTGATCAGAAATAATTTGCACGGCTAAAGATGTCTTTTACTGTTCACTATACTTGTAGTTATTTCCAGTCAATGGTTTACCTGTCTTTTTTTTGTGGCTTTTATGAATGGTGTATAATGATATTAAATGTAATCTGCAAAGATCCGTTTTCCTCTCTTAATGACCTGTTCCTATTCATGCCTTATGTATTATTAATGTTATCCAGAGATACATAGAAAATAAAGCATATTCTTTCTCTTCCACTATATCAATCATTTTAGTTGATTGTCTCAAATTCTGGGTTGACATCAAGGATACAATACGAAATATGTTCAATTTATGCCTCTAACATCTAGAATTAAAGATGCCACAATTTATTTTTTATAAGGGAGACTTATAATTGGTTTTCGGTTTCTTCTAAATGGAGGGATGCTTACAGGCCAGTCTATGAGACAATAAACATTGGCAAAAAGCCCCTCAAATCACTCAGGGGTGTGCAACACGGTGGCGGTCCATTGAGCCCGCAGTTGACCGCATTTTGAACCAGTGGGATGAGTTGAAGATGCACTTTGACCTTACAAAGTCTTCTGAGCATTGCTACATGGCAGAGACACTTAATGCAATGTACAAGTGACCCTCAAACTATACTGTTCCTAACACCCCCCCCCCCCGTTTTTCTCCCCAATTACCCTCCTCTTCCGAGCCGTCCCGGTCGCAGCTCCACCCTTTCTGCCGATCCGGGGAGGGCTGCAGACTACCACATGCCTCCTCCCATACACGTGGAGGCGCCAGCCGCTTCTTTTCACCTGACAGTGAGGAGTTTCACCAGGAGGACGTAGCGTGTGAGGGGCTCACGCTATTCCCCCCAGTTCCCCCTTCCCTCTGAACAGGCGCCCCAACCGACCAGAGGAGGCGCTAGTGCAGCGACCAGGATACATACCCACCCGCAGACACGGCCAATTGTGTCTGTAGAGACACAACCCTGAATTTAATGGGAATAGCATTATTTCTCCTGAAAACCCCTCTGGTTTGCATCATATTGAAGTTGTACTGGTGGCTTATGCAAAGCAGGCTGCCAGAAACTTGGTAGACATGTTCATTGCTAAATTAGGCTTTCATTTATAGGAAAGAAATAGGTGCATATAGACAGTGGTTTCCACCCTCTACTTATATTTCCCCACATTTAGATTTACATTAGCTGTTCAATATGCTGACGCTGATTTTATCTAATCCAAACAGAACAGTTACAGTGGAATAGTTCTGGCATCTCTTCACTGGTTAGGGTAGACTTGAGGTAATTTTCACAAAATAGTTCTGGTGCCAAGCCATGTTTGTTTTTGTCTTCATATTAACCAGTGCAAAGCTTTAGGTTCTCCATCAGGCCCCTTCAGCCTGGTCCAAAGCTCAGGATCATGAAGGTGGCTGATCTTTTGCCATCAGGCTCCCTATACAGTCTGGATCAACCTGTCTAAGGAGCTAAGGCTAGCAGGATAAATGTCTTTTTAACCACGTTATTTTACAGACATGCCAGTGTAAGTCTAATATGTTATTCATGAAAACTATAGGAAGAAAGATTGACTCATAACCAGAGGGTCTAAAGTTCAGTCCCTGAGATTCAGCAGGTTTGCTGACAACCACATGCCCTCAGTGAGTAATAATTCAACCTTTAACTGCATAGTCATCGCAATATACGCTTGATAAGAGTTTAAGATTGTTAACAAAGTGGGAATTCTTTTAAAAATAACCTCTGAACTGTTGCCACATTTTGGTTTCTCCTCTGTGCATAGGATGTGAAAATTAATTAGATTTTGAATAGAATTTAACCTGAAAACTTTCACAAATGAAAGCAAAAAAATAGATCACTGCATAGAATAGAGACTGTCTGATTTTGCTAAAAATCAAATTGTGCTATCAAATTGTACATATATGTTCATGACAAGAATCATACACTTGTCAGGGCATTGTCAGGGTCTTTATTCAAAGTCAAGTCCAATACAAATACATTTTTCATAATTTTTACAACATCATTAGTAAGGAAATCCATCATTCTATTTGAAAAAAAAAAGAATGTGATGATGCAAACTGCATGTTTTATTGTTTGTTTGGTTTTTTTTTTTACACAGAAGCTAGTAAATCCAAAAAATTTCTTGAAATTGTGTGTATATCCTGTGGACAAAGGGTAAGAGATATACAGTACCTATACATCTTGCCTGTTACCATTTATTCTGGATATAAACAGTGCACAAGTTAACTAACATTATTCACCAATACGAATAACAGGGCTCCAATTTTATTATTCAGTAGCCATCTACTGTACCAAGGATGGAACCACTGCTTTTTACTCTTTCTTGTTTCCCCACTTGGCCATCTTGTTATTGACAGGAGTCTTCATGAATCTGCTTGACTTCATGTAGGCAGAAATCTTCTCTTGAGCCTATTTGAGAAAAGAAATATAAAACAAGCATTTTTCACATATCCAGATAGTTAAAGCTGCAGGTTTGTTTTTTTTTTTTTTTAACAATAATGATAATAAATTTTATTTCTGGGCGCCTGTCAGAGCACTCAACACAGTAAAAGAACAAAGTAAAAGAACCTTACAGAACACAGTAAAAAAAAAGCAGCACTGTATCAGACAGCATAAAATCAAAACAAAGCAGGGCAGACAATAAAAAGTTAATACAACAGATAAGTATAAAATCATCATCATTTTGGGGCATCCCCCCCCCCTTTTCTCCCCAATTGTATCCGGCCAATTACCCAACTCTTCCGAGCCATCCTGGTTGCTGCTCCCCCCCTCTGCTGATCCAGGGAGGGCTGCAGACTACCACATGCCTCCTCCAATACATGTGGAGTCGCCAGCCGCTTCTTTTCACCTGACAGTGAGGAGTTTGGCCAGGGGGACGTCATAGCGCGTGGGAGGATCACGGTATTCCCCCCAGTCCCCTCCCCGCCCCCGAACAGGTGCCCCAATCGACCAGAGGAGGCACTAGTGCAGCAACCAGGACACATACACACATCCGTCTTCCCACCAGCAGACACGGCCAATTGTGTCTGTAGGGACGGACGCCTGACCCATCCGGAGATAACACGGAGATTTGAACTGCCAATCCCCATATTGGTAGGCAACAGAATAAACCGCTATGCTACCCGAATGCCCCCGCAGGGGTTATTTGGACACCATAATGGTATTCATTCAGACAAGGTAGGGTGGGGTTTAGTGTGACAAATTTGGAAACGTGGTACATTTTGTGTATGTTCTACCAGGAAAATTCTGTACAATATCACATTACAAAGTGCTTTGAATCATTAGTGCCAATCAACAATTTTTTAGCTTGAATGCAACCTTGGTCCAGCAGGTCCTATTTTCTACAACTGCAAGCTGGGCAATAAGGGAAGGTCACAACATCATCTCCCCTATGTGATTTGATTATCAATTGCCATGAGCAGGTCTGACCTCAAAATGATCCAAAAGATCTTTGAGGTTCTTTAAGTCGTCCAGGCACTTGGGCTCAAACATTCTGTGTTGGTCCAACAGCTCGTACATGAGGAAATCCACAAAAGTGATCTGATGGAAAACACATTCAAATGAGAAAAATTTCTATATGAAGGAAAAAGCATTTACATGCAGCCTTTCAGGAATGAGAAATTGAATACCTTGTCACCAGCAAACCACTTCCTATCTCCCAGGAACTCTGAGAACTGCTTCAGCAATCCTGGCAGCCTTTCCAAGTACCCTGACTTCATCTTGTCCTGTTGTAATGAATTTTTCACACTGGTTGAGATTTCAATGTGGCCAACGTTAACAATCACCTTTAACGAGACTGTTACTTACAAAGTCAGTGTAGCAAAGCATCACAAAACCATTGCGGAAGTCCATTGCTTGGTTCTCCAAGATGTCCACTCGCACTTTCTCGTCTTCTGTTTCTCCACCTGTGATCCAATGAAATCAAAATGGGTGATTTTTAGAGTAATCAAGATGGTAAATAATTATCAAAACCAGCAATGAGTACAATTGGGTATGTTTCTTTCACACTAAAAGATTATTATTCAAACTGCTCGACTGTTTGAGCACGCTACTAAACTTAGCACAAAAAGTAAGGAAATTTGTGTTTGGTAGATTATTTCTTTGTTGTAACAATGCTTCTTGGCAATAAATCTTATATCAGGCACCTGATTGTCAGCACCTGGGGTACTTTGGGTAGCTCAAAACAAGAGTCAACAGCAAAATAATCTGTTTGGCATTGGCAGAGAAGATTTGGCCAATTTTTCATGGGCGCAACCCACATACTCAGCTCTGCTGCTCATCCCACAAATGCATGTTCCTTACAAATGTGTTACCATTTAAAAGGGAAATAAACAGGCTTTCCAACAGTATAAGATTTATTGCCAAGAAGCATTGTTACAACAAAGAAATAATCTACCAAACACAAATTTCCTTACTTTTTGTACTAAGTATATAATTTCTCATAATGCAGTAGGAGTACTCTAGAGGACTTACAGAGGTTGTGCTTTCGAGCGATGTATCTCATTATGGCATTACTCTGCACTACCTTCCTGTCTCCATCCTCCAGATAAGGCAGCTAGGGTGAAATACCAGGTACCATTAGTCATTATGATCACCAGCCAACTTATTATTCTTATCAACTTAAGGAGAACTCTCTTACATTGGGGAAGTCCATCCCAAGTTTGTGTTTCTCATCGAACCAACAGCTCTTATCATAATTGGGAGCTGTGTGAGAGAAAGTTCATTGCATTGCACTTATATCAGCTCACTTGTAAATTTGTGACAATTCTTTAACGGTTAACAAGTTTAGGTACCTTCACCACAGACATAGAACTTGTCTTCATATTTGCTGCTGGTGTACTCCAATAGCAACCGGATAGGCTGAGCAAGCTGCATGAAGTAAAAGAGTGGAAATAAGGTCCAGATACATAGCAAATAATCTGCACACCAAAAATGTTGTGTGGGTGAGAAAGGAGGAAAATCTTAAAGTGGTTGAAAATCTCAAAGTTTACCGAAAGCTCAACCAATAAACTGGTGTTTTGCATTGCTGTGTTGCATGGAGCTTTTATTCTGACATATTGCAGTGCAAACCTATGACACAAATAGCTAGCTAACTTTAATCAGATCTTAGCTGACGGGGAAAATGGGTTTTAATTACTCTACTGCAGTTTCAAACTGGAATTCACATTTTGATCACGTTAACTGATATTAGTGTCCAAAGTGTACTGTAGCTTTCAAAAGCATGTAAAAATATATTTTTTAATTTAATATTTTTCATTTTTTTTAATCTTTAATAATCAACAAATATGCATTCTACGAGTGAATATTTAAATGAAATTTGAATTGTTGTTTTACCGTTTTCAATGTATGCATGCATGAATGGAGAATGAAAGTCCAATCAAAAGAATTTCACGAGTCCGCTAATCGCCTTCAGTCTGATATCAGCTTCTTATTACGCCTGCAGCTTCGCCTTTCCCATCCCAGATGGTACTGGAGACTCAGCGGGGACTCACGCTCGTACAAGACAAACCCAGGACAGATGGGCTCGATGTTTGAGTGGTGGAAATAAATCCTTGAAAGACGATGTTGGACCCCTCGGCCCATTGTAAATCAGCGTTCACCATTGTTGAACCACGTGTAATGCATTAAATCGGTGTTTCGACGTTGCCTAATCTCACATTTTCCGCAAAGATTGCCGACTCACGCAACTGTTGACACGATGTGCATAAACATAATTTATAATTTCAACGGAAAATAAATGCGACTCAGAAGTTAATAAATGACGTATTTTTAGCGATGAATGTAGGGGCTTTAACAGGGACGCCCAGCGGCGGTGGCCTTGCGATGCAAAACAGAAATATAACTCAGGTACGCAGCTGGCGGTTCTTACCCCACGAATGTCCCAGTAAACCAGTTTCATGGTCATTTTGAATAACTTCTATTCTCACGGCGTTGGAAGAAGGGCATAACTTTACTGCAACGACAGCCTTTGTAGCGGAGAGCAAAACTCAACAGCCAATCAAAAGAGAGGCAGCGGTGGGCGGGGCCGACAAATCAACTTTTTTTTAATTCAAGAGAATATAATTTTTTACAACAAACAAAAGAAACTGAGCGAGCATAATCACAACAAAAAATAAAATAAAAATAAAAGACAAGTGGTCAATCAGGAATTAAGGTACATAGATACTGAAAGACACGGGGCTTTTTGAGTTTTACATTTTACATATTTTTTATATAGTATTATCTCATTTTGATATGCAGCAAATATTGGAAAACATTTTAAAAAGCGACATTTGTGTATGAAAAATTTAGCCAAAATAATTAAATTATTATTCCCAAATTCTATTTTCTTGTCCTCCAATTGTAAACCAAATTTTATATTTTCATATGTTAGAATCTGAGTAATTTGATCATTGCAGGTTATCCAATTTTGAAAAGTATCCCAAAAGGCCCTAATTAAGCTACAAGTGAAAAAAAGATGTTCTATTGTTTCGTCTGCATTACAGAGAGTACAACTATTTAAATCTAAATCAAACCTTTGGTGTAAGAAGTCATTACACGGGTAGATCTCGTTCAACATTTTAAAGTGAACTTCTTTAGCCTTGGGTGGGATTGGAAAGGAAAGGTAACTGGTTCTTATCTTGATTATAAAATTTCTGGTGTATTCTTTGAACAAAAATTTCCTCTTCAATGGCGAAGAGGAACAAATTGAGGTGAGATTAGTCCTTAATAATTTATTATTGCATTTTTTATCTAAAAGACTACATCCATCTATGACTAAAGTAGGCATTGGTGGAATAACCACAGAATAAGTCAGCATGCCTTTGATTAAAATAATAATTGCTTGTGGAATTGCCTTGATTACTGCGTTGTATTGTTTATTAGTACAAACCAGATTGCATTTTCCAATGAAAGCATCATATGTTAAGAAATTCCCACGACTATCCAATAGATACAAAATGGACCAGATACCTTTCCCCATCCAGTCTTTGTAATAGAAAGATTTTCTCTTGATTAACATGTATGTTATGCTCACGCACCAGAACCCGACCCGTGTGGCAAAACCCAAGGCAGACAGACACAGGATGACAGTTCAAAATCCAAAAGGCAGTTTTCTTGGGGGAGGGGAAGAACAAGGAGGGAAGATAACAAATACTGCCACTAAATAATAAATGGAATAGAGTGGGGGGAATGTATGGTGCAAAAACGTTCTGTTAGTGGAATGTGTGAATAAACTATGTGTGGTGTCCAGTGGTTTGCATATATAACTATGTGTGAGTGTGTTGTCAAATACACTACATCTCCCTTTCTCAAGTTTTTTTTCTTTTTCCTTTCTTTTTACTCAGTCCAGATAACGCCTTGGCACTCTAACAGGCCTTCCACAGCATGTTGTTCTCACAGGACTGTTTGTGGATACAGTATTGTCAGTCACTACTCTTGGACTATGCGGTACAGTGGAACAGTCTGGAGTAGGGCTGGGTGGATCAGCACTTCGCAGAGTGTCTTGCTCAGCATGATATGAATGCTCTGGTGTGATGTCATCAGGTGTCCCTGGGAATGAAGTCTCTCTTGTTTTGAGCAGGTGTCTGTGATTTCTCCTGTACATTTCTCCACTTGTGGTTTTGACAATGTATGATCTCGGCTGAATGTGTTTCTGTACCACAGTGGCTGGTTCCCACTTGTTGCCTTGTCTAATTGTGGGGTACTTGGGATTTAGTAGCCCCCCATATATTTTTTATTTTATATACTTACCTTCTATTTCATATACTTACCTTCATTGATCACTCACTACTAGTAAAGGGGAGAATTGTCTGCTGTGTTGTTGTGATAGCCGGTTCTCGCCACAGGAGGGCACTGCAGGTTAATTGCTTCTAGCCTGTGTGACGTAGTGCTGGCTCTCGCGGTGCACTCTGGGGCATTCGGGTAGACTCGTCAGATGAGTGTTGCCTTTCGTATAGTGAGCTATGCTCTGAAAACGTGTCCTCTGTAATGTCTATTTGACAGATGGAGTAAAACAACAAAAACACCAGCCCTTGTAACCGTCATTCTTATCAAGTGTGCTACAAATATTGGTGCCGAAACCCGGGATCAGCGCCATTGCCACCATTGTCAGGAGAAGAAGTGGGAAGCGGAGTGAGAACACGTGACCAACAATGGAACTGGAGCTTGAGCAACTGCAAGACAGGCTGAGTGAGACCCTCCTGCAGTTAGGGCTGGACCAGTTAAAAGAGGTGTGTGTTATTGCTAAAGTCCCCACTGAAAACCAGACAAAGAGGCATGCGCTGATCAGACTTAGTAGTGAAACTGTGGATGAAGCAATTGAGGAGGAGGATGAAGAGGTAGCACGTCAGTTTCTGACCAGACTAGTGGACCTCTCTAGTGAAATGAAGCAGAGAGGGGCGGAGTCACATACTGGTGCAGGTGCAGACAGTACTAACAATGATGCTGCCGAATTGGCAAGCTTACATGAACAATATCAGGCCTTACAGTCCAGCTTTACTGCATCCACAAAAGTGCTTGAGGAAGAGATATCACGCCTCAGTGAGAAACTAAGTCTTAAAGAACCCAGTAGACCTAGTCAACCTTCAAACCCAACTCCGTCAGTAATCCAACCCCCTGAAGAGACCATACGCAGAGACGTTAAGATAAATGGCCAAATAGGAGAACGGGGGCAGAAAGAAAAGTTGTCTTATACAAATGTTACGCATCATATTGATATGGGGGTGAGAAAAGGCCACAGTGAGTTGGAGATAATAGAGGCTGTAATCTGAGCCATCAGCCCTGGGCTGACTCTGTGACATGTTAGAGATCAAAACTGAACTCACCCTCCCTCAGCTGAGGACCATTCTGAAAAGCCATTTCAAAGAGGATAGCTCTGTGGACCTATATGACCGACTAATCAACATCACACAGGACAGTCAGGAGTCACCACAGAACTTCCTGTTCCGAGCCATAGAACTTAAAGAGAGACTCTTAGCAGCAGCGAGAGAGCCTGGCTCTGATGAACAATACAGCCCTGAACTGATACAGAAGAAGTTCCTAAGAGCAGTGGGAACTGGGCTAGTGAGTGACCAGGTAAAATATCAGCTCAAGAGCTATCTCGATGATCAAGCAACTACTGATGATGTTCTCATTGCTAAGATGATAGAGGCCGCAAGTTTCGAGTCGGAGAGACAGCGGAAATTCAAGAGCTCCCACAGTAAGGAAACCAGAGTGTGGGAAGTGCGAGCCGAGGCACATCAGTATCTAGGAGCGGAAGCTGCAGTGGTCGGGGGTCAGGAGTCGTCGCCATCGACATCCACGAGTGTGAAAGCCCTCAAGACACAGGCAGGGAACCAAAAGGAGTCTGAGTTCTACGAGATAATCCGACAGCTGAAAGGAGAAATGGAACAGATGAGAAAAGTCATGGACCACTCCTCTGGCCAAAGACCCTCTCGTCAGCAGCAGCCTGTGAGGAAACGCGGATGCAAAGCCTGTCAAGACAGTGAAAGGGGCGACCAGTGCAACTACTGTTTCAAATGCGGACAGAGTGGCCATCTTTCAAGAGGGTGTAGAGCTCAGAGGCCTGAAAAATCGGAGCAGGTAGACACGTCTAGCTGTACTGTCACCAGCAAGCTCATCGACGACAGTATTCAGCTACTAGAAGCCAGAGTGTCTGCCCGACAGTGAGACGAGGCAGGGCGGGAACAGCAAGCACCCACAGTGAGTCATATCTCCTCAAAACACCAGTCACAGCTGCTGAACCTAATTGGAAAGAAATACATGATAAACTGTTACATTGATGGTGTAGCCACACAGGCATTGTGGGATACCGGGTCGCAGGTCTGCCTAATCAGTGAAGAATGGAGGAGAAAACATCTCCCACACGCCAAGGTGAGAAGCACAGAAGAGATCCTTGGCCCTGGCACCCTGACTGGTAAAGCAGCAAACCAGACAACCATTCCTTTCTCTGGATGGGTGGAAGTGACTTTCCAGTTAGCACCGAATAGCACCACTCAGACCCCACCAATGGAACTCACTGTGCCAATACTAGTAACCACACACCAGGGCACCGCAGAAGAACCGATCATCGGTTACAATGTAATTGAACACCTGTTAGAGTCTGGACCTGGACAGCCATCAAGTGTAATCACAAAGGCACTAAGCGTTGCGTTCGCAGTTGACTACAAGAAGGCTGAAGTCCTCGTGAAGCTGATAAAGAGCCGAGATGATATGGAAGGTGAGGGGGTGGTTAAAGTGGGCCGAGAAAGCATGACTATTCCGGCGGGCCAGACAAAGACTGTTAAGTGTGGTGTTAGAGCAGGGCCCCTCCAAGCAGACCAGAACGTCCTCTTTGAGCCTAATGTGAACACAAAGTGGCCAGAGGGCCTGAAGGTGGATGAAAACATTGTATGTTTACAGAAGGGAACCTGGTCACGCATTGCTGTCCCAGTGACTAACGTCACAGCTCATGACATCACACTGCCGCCATGGACTCTCCTGGGGCAGACCCAAAGAATTAGAGCCATCTACCCTGCCGCTGTGAAGCCATTGGATGTGGATGAGTCTAGTACAGTGAACCCAGTCATCCCAGGGACCTCCACAACAGGTACAGAATGAAGACCTGTGATTAGAGACACAACAAAGCTGAAAGGGCCAGGTGATGTCAAGACGGAACAGCAGGAGGAAGATCTATGGGACCCGCCTGTCCCTCTGAACCACCTGACACCTGAACAACAACTGCAGGTGAGAGAGCTACTGCGGGAGGAGAGTAGTGTGTTCGCACGCGATGACCATGATGTGGGGACTATTCCATCACTCCAGCTCAAGATCTGCCTGAGTGACACCACACCAGTGAAGCGGACATACACATCAGTCCCAAAGCCTCTTCATAAAGAAGTGAAGGAATACCTCGAGGATTTACTGAGCAGAGGCTGGATAACTAAGTCAAAATCACCCTACTCAAGCCCAATCGTGTGTGTGCGGAAAAAGGATGGGAGCTTCCGCCTCTGCTGTGACTACCGTGAGTTGAACAAGAGGTCCATCCCAGACCGCCATCCAATACCATGCATCCAGGATATGCTTGACAGCCTGAAGGGGAGTTCCTGGTTTTCTGTCTTGGATCAGGGGAAGGCATATCACCAGGGGTTTCTTGAGGAGTCCAGCCGCCCACTGACTGCATTCATCACCCCGTGGGGATTATATGAATGGGTGAGAATTCCCTTCGGACTGTCCTCAGCACCAGCAGAGTTCCAGAGGTCCATGGAGGAATGTTTGATTGGGCTGAGGGACGACATTTGTCAGCTGTATTTAGATGACAACCTGGTCCACTCAACCACATTCGACGAACACCTCCAGCACCTGAGAAGAGTACTGCACCGCTACAGAAGCCATGGAATCAAGCTGACGGCGAGAAAATGTGAACTCTTCAAAAACCAAGTAAGGTTCCTGGGAAGGCTTGTGACCAAGGATGGATACACAATGGACCCCGCTGATGTGGCCCTGGTCCAGGCACTGAAGGAAAGAGAACCTACGACCATCGGAGAGCTCAGGAAGATGCTGGGATTCATCTCATATTACCGGCCCTACATACCTAACTTCTCCCGAATCGCAAGGCCTCTCTATGACCTCCTCACCCCAGAGAAGACAGCAGCAGGGAAGCTCAAACAAAAGAGAAAGGACAAGGGGAGGAAGGGCTCCCGAGACCATCTGCCCTCCTCTCACCCAGTTAAGTGGACAGCTGAACACCAACAGGTCCTCTGTCAGTTGATTGAATTCCTCATCCAGCCACCAGTGTTGGGCTACCCAGACTTTGAACAGCCCTTTATCCTTCACTGCGACGCGTCACAAGAGGGCCTCGGGGCAGTATTGTATCAAAGACAGTCACAGGGTGGGCTGGCAGTCATCGCGTACGGGTCAAGGACACTGACAACTCCTGAGAAGAACTACCATCTCCACTTAGGGAAGTTGGAGTTCCTCGCGATGAAATGGGCCATATGTGAGAGATTTAGAGATTACCTCTACCACCCTCCATCATTCACTGTCTACACAGACAATAATCCCCTCACCTATGTGCTCACGACAGCCAAACTGAATGCGACCACCCACAGGTGGGTAGCAGAGTTAGCTGATTTCCAGTTCTCTATCAAGTACCGGCCTGGACGAGCCAATGGGGACGCAGATGGCCTCTCACGCATGCCGATGGAGCAGTACATGCAGAACTGTTCACAAGAGGTACACCCCGAGGTCATGAACAGTGTGACCCAGGTGCTGTCAGTACAGCTGGAGAGAGCTGAGCCATGGATGTGTCCGGTAACCATAGCCACAGCACTAGCCGAGTTTGAGAAGGAACATACATCACCTGTGGCAGAGATACCCAGTCAGACGGTGAGAGACGCCCAGAGGGAGGATCCTGTCATTGGTGAGGTGCTGAAGTACATAACCTCCAATCAGTGGCCTCGGGGAAAAACACAGTGTGCGAGCAGGGGTGTTGCGACACTCATGAGAGAGAAGCATCGGCTGTGCCTTGATGATGATGGCATCCTGCGCCGGAAAACAGCTACCCAAACTCAGCTAGTCCTGCCGAAAAAGTTCCACGAGCTGGTGTATAAAGAACTGCACGGAGACATGGGCCATCTAGGCGTGGAGAGGGTGTTGCACCTGTTGAGGGACCGTTTCTATTGGCCTCACATGCAGAAAGACGTGGAACATTACATCACACAGGTGTGTAGCTGCCTGAAGACCAAGCGCCCCAACAAACCAACCAGAGCCCCTCTCACAAACATCGTGAACACACACCCATTTGAGATGGTCTCCATTGACTTCTAACACTTAGAGAAGTGTAAGGGAGGGTACGAGTATATACTGGTGGTAATGGACCACTTTACCCGTTTCATTCAAGCCTATGCATGCAGAAACAAAGCTGCCAAGACCGCCGCAGAGAAGGTATTCGGGGACTTTGTGCTGAGATTTGGTTTCCCGGTGACGCTGCACCATGACCAAGGGAAGGAGTTTGACAATAAGCTCTTCGCCAAGCTGCAGGAGTACAGTGGAGTCAGGGGTTCTCTCACAACGCCGTATCACCCACAAGGAAATGGTTAGGTCGAGCGTTTCAACAGAACGGTTCTGGCGATGCTGAGAAACCTGCCAGCGGTTGCGAAAACGGATTGGAAAGCGTCACTCCCAAATGTGATACATGCATACAACTGCACCTGAAGTGAAGCGACCGGATTTGCACCTTACTATCTGTTGTTCAGCAGAAATCCAAGACTTCCCATTGACCTGATGTTTGGCCTTAGAGCAAAGGACCAGGCGCTATCCCATCAAGAATATGCAGAGAAGTGGAAGGCCCGCATGAATGACGCCTATCGCCTAGCATCAGAGACAGCATGGAAGGAGGGGGCCAGAAACAAAACACTGTACGACAAAAAGGCCCACGGGACAGAGCTGTATCCCGGATGCAGGGTTCTCATCCGCAACCTGAACGAGAAAGGAGGACCGGGGAAATTAAGACCATTCTGGGAGGACCAGGTGCATGCAGTAACACAGAGGAAGCACGCTGACAGCCCTGTGTATGAGCTGAAGCCGGAGAATGGAAAAGGACGAACCAGAATCATGCATAGGAACCTTCTTCTGCCATGCGACTTCCTGCCGGTGGAACCACTTACCTGTGAAACAGAGACAGAAACCTGTGGACCCAAGAGGAGATAACCTACCTGTGAAACCTAGATGGGAGAGAAAGAAGACAGACAGACAAATGCAGTGGAACCAGGAACAGGACAGTGACTCAGATGATGAGGATAACTGGAGATGCATCGTGGGACGACCAACAGTCAGAGCCAGTGAGCGGATCCAGAGTCAGCTGAGCCCAGACGCCTTGGAGTTCTATCCGGAGGAAAGAGACGGTCAAGATGAAGAGGATTTTGCGGAGCAGCCTGCAACAATAGAGGACAATGGGACAGTGTCAGAGAATGGCGAGACATCTGGAGCTGAAGAAGAGGATGAGCCCGATGACGACAAGAGCCCAGAAGATGCCTTGCAGCCTCCACCAGAAGATGCCTTGCAGCCTCCTCCAGGGGAAGCTGTGCAGCCTGCCAGAGAAAAAGCATATCCTTTGAGAAATAGAAAACCTACACCAGTGTTTACTTATCACAGACTAGGACAGCCTAGTGTGTCTGGTAGATAAGCAAATCAGACAAGTCAGTATAAATAAATAAATAAATAAATAAATAAAAAACACAAAAAAATATATAACTTTTGACATGTTACAGTTGTTATAGCTATTGTGATTTTAGTTGTCCTGTGATCACCAGACATAGAGTTACTGTAGCATTAGTGTTTTAGAACACACCTGTTACCACCAGGGATATTACCGTTACAAAGTTATTTGCTTTTAGTCGGATACTATAGCTCCCCGGCCTCAAGACGGAAGAAGCAGTGGATTCAAGTGCACATTATTTACTGCAAACATATACCATTAATAGGAGATGTGTGCTATATGTTATGACTGATTACAGTACAGTATCCAGATTGACTCCTGCTTAGTAATAACCTATCTTTTCAATGAAAAGTTATGCAATGTGGACTGGTAGATTTGTTATGTTGGGACGCCATTATCTTTTTGAGGGGAGAGTGTGGGGTACTTGGGATTTAGTAGCCCCCCATCTATTTTTTTACTCTATATACTTACCTTCTATTTTATATACTTACCTTCTATTTCATATGCTTACCTTCATTGACCACTCACTACTAGTAAAGAGGAGAATTGTCTGCTGTGTTGTTGTGATAGCCGGTTCTCGCCACAGGAGGGCACTGCAGGTTAATTGCTTCTAGCCTGTGTGACGTAGTGCTGGCTCTCGCGGTGCACTCTGGGGCATTCGGGTAGACTCGTCAGATGAGTGTTGCCTTTCGTATAGTGAGCTATGCTCTGAAAACGTGTCCTCTGTAATGTCTATTTGACAGATGGAGTAAAACAACAAAAACACCAGCCCTTGTAAGTGTCATTCTTATCAAGTGTGCTACATAATCCTCACATTTTCACCATCTTGGAGGTCGGACAGTGTCCTGGTTCCTTGGTCAAAGTATTGTTTCTGTGTTGTCTATACACGAGGTTGCTCCTGGCATTTTTATAGACAGCTGGCTGCAACAATGTCTTTGTCAAAGGTAACTTTGATTTGAGCCTTCTTCCCATGAGCATCTGAGAAAGTGAGAGGCCAACCCCCCTCAGTGGCGTGTTCCTGTATTCAAGCAGTGCTAGGTACGGGTCACCAGCGCTGTCCTGTGCTTTTCTCAGCAGGTTTTTTATTGTCTGAACTGCCCTCTCAACTTGCCGATTTGACTGCGGGAAGTTGGGACTTGAGGTGGTGTGTTTGAAACCCCACTCAGCACTGAAATCCACCATCTCTTGGCTCACTAGCTGTCTGCCATTGTTGGAGAATAACTCATCTGGCACACCATGCCTTGCAAATATAGACTTCAACCCAATGATGATGTGTTTGCTTGTGGTTCCATTCAGTTTGATGATCTCAGGAAACTTTGAAAAGTAATCCACACACAGTAAGTACTCTGCATCATTGAAGTGAAACAAATCCACACCTATCTTTGCCCATGCTCTCTCAGGCACTGGATGTGACATAAGTGGCTCTCTGGGATTATTGTTCTTGTGTGTGTTACATACAGCACACCGATCCACCGATCTGTTTGGCCATGCCCGGCCAGTACAGTACATCATGGGCTCGCTCCTTGCCCTTAACCATGCCCATGTGTGACTCGTGGATTTTCCTGAGCATTTCACTTCTCAATGTATGTGGTACTACTAACCTTGAGTTCTTGAATACAAGTCCATCTACATATGACAGCTCTTCCCTAAATGTCCAATACTGTTTGATTTTGTCTGGAAGCTGTCTCTGTTTATCTGGCCAGCCTCTCTGAATTGCATTTGCAACCAGTATCAACTCAGCATCCTCTTTTGTTGCTTCTTTGAAATCCTGCAACTTTTCCTCTGATACTGGGAGTTGGTGATTTACAAAGTTGACTTCCAGCTCTTCATCAAGGAGTTTCTCATGGTGCTCTTTTAGAAATACTCTGCTTAGAGCATCAGCAATATGCATCTCCTTGCCTGGCTTGTATTTGACCTCAAGACTGTACTTTTGTAGTCTCATGAGCATTCTTTGTAGTCTGGCTGGCACGCTGAGGAGTGATTTTTTGAATATCGCTTACAGTGGCTTGTGATCACTTTCTACATGGACATGTCTTCCATATAGATACTGGTGGAATTTTTCACAGCCGAACACGATTGCAAGCAATTCTTTTTCGGTTTGTGCATAACGTTTTTGACAGTCAATCAATGCCCTGGAGCCATATGCTACTGGCTGTCCATCTTGAAGTAGCACTGCTCCCAGACCCTCAGAGCTTGCATCAACAGATAAGGTAACTGGCTGGCTGACATCATAGTACTTGAGTACTGGTGCTTGGCTGACGAGAGCTTTTAGTTTGTCAAAACTCTGTTGTTGCTCTGACCCCCAATGCCATTCCACATTTCCTTCCAACTTCCTCAGAGGAGCACTCAAGTCTGAGAGGTTGGGGATGAATTTAGAGAGGTATTGCAGTAACCCTGTGAACCTCTGGAGGGCGGCTTTGTCCTCTGGTGCGGGCATGTTTTGTATGGCTCTGACCTTTTCAGGATCAGGCTTGAGTCCTTTCTCACTAAGCACATGACCAATGTAACTGATTTCTGTCAGCCTTATCTTACACTTACTTTTGTTCAGTTTCAGATTGATGCTTCTCAGGCGGACCAGCAGTTGTCTCAAACGACGATCATGCTGCTCTGCTCTCTCCCCAGACCACGATGTCATCTATTACATTGACTACACCCTCTAGCCCTTCTAGATGTCTGGCTATGCACCTCTGGAACACTTCAGTTGCTGACGATATACCAAATGGAAGTCTTTTAAATCTGTATCTCCCAAATGGTGTGTTGAATGTACACAGGTGAGAGCTTTCTTCGTCCAGTTGGATTTGCCAAAATCCGTGGTTAGCATCTACAACTGAAAAGAATCTGGCATTTGACATTTCAGCTACCACTTCTTCTATTGTGCGCAGTGGATAATGTTCTCTTTTGATGGCTGCATTCAGGTCCTTTGGGTCGATGCAGATCCGAACTTTGTTAGGTTTTGTTACAGTCACCATACTATTCACCCAATCTGTAGGCTCTGTCTGTTTGGTTATCACACCCAAGTTTTCCATTCTTTTCAGCTCTGTCTCAATTTTGTCTTTTAGGGCGACAGGCACTTTCCTGGGAGCATGAACTACTGGAGTGACATCTGGATTTGTCTCAATGTGGTATACTCCCGGTTTGCAGCCTAATCCAGTGAATAACTCCTCATATTCACTTAGAATGTCACTCTCTGTTTTAAGTGCATGCAGTCTTTTGACAAGGCCCATTTCTTCACATGACTCTCCTCCTAGAATTGCAGGTGCATTGTTCTTTATGACCTCAAACTCCACATCATAGTTTTTATCTTTGTATTGACATGTCAACATGCCTTTGGCTGGAATGTGGTGGCCTGCATAAGCAACAAGCTTGGAGTGAGATTCGCTCACCTTTTTATCCAATCTCAGTTTTCTGAGGTCTTTCGTGGAAATTTGGTTGCAATCAGCTCCAGTATCCAGCCTAACTTTCAAAACTTTATTGTTGACAATCAGATCTTCGTGCCATTTTTCTTTCTTTGCATCCACCGCATTGATTTGTGAGACTGAGTGGTCTTGTTTTTCTGCTTGGATTGAGCCAATAAAGAATTCTTGATCATCTAACTCTGCCTTGTTTATATGCTGCACCTTATGGCTGTTTTTGTGCTTGCGTGAGTTGCACATTTTTGCATAATGATTTTTCCCGTGGCAGGCTTTGCACTCTGGTCCATAGGCAGGACACTTATTTGGCTCATGCCTGTAGCCGCATCTTTTGCAGTTTCCTTGATTTCTCATTTTGACCCTCTGTGTTGTGGCACCACTGTCTTTCTGTTTGTCACATTGTTTTTGCTTGGTGACTTTATTAACAGATTCTGTGTGTGTGTTGTGTGCATGTCTGTGAATGTTTGGTGCTGGCTGGTTGTTGTAATGTGTCGCACATGGAGAGGCAAGTTTTAAAAAACATTTTTTTGTGTTGTAGATAAAGGCGAGTTTGTAGCCAAAAAAGAGATGGATCAACTCAACCTGCAGTACAACCAGCTCCGTAACGACTACGAAGCTGTGAAAAGAGAACTGGAGGCCGCACGGGAAGAGAATAGAAAACTGAAGGAGCAGCTTAAGCAGTCCAATTTTAGGTTTAATTCCATAAAAGACACAAACTCTAAAATTTATTTTAGGTTTTTTTTTTAACCGGTTTACAGTCATTGCAGGTTTTCATGTGGCTTTTGAACATTGTAAAAAGAAGCACACTTATGCTGAAGGGTCGGTTAAGCTGGGAGAACCACATCCTTTTGGTTCTAATGAAAGTCTGACTTGGACTCACCGACAGAGACCTTGTCCTACAGATTTGGGCTTCCATTCTCAACTGTATCAAAAATCTTAAGGCAGTGGATCCCCATGTTATCCTCAATATTGAACCCTTTGATAATGTGGCCAAGTAAGGATGCAGTGAGAGCAAAAATGCCAAAGTGTTTCAAACCCAAATTTAAAAACTGTCGCTGTATTTTAGACTGTACTGAGATTTTTGGAGAGAGAACATACAATCTAAGAGCAAGAACTGAAATCTGGTCAAATTATAAGCACCAAAACACAGTCAAGTATCTAATTGGAATAACACCGGCAGGAGCTATGTCTTTTTTGTCTGATGGGTGAGGAGGTCATGCCTCTGACAAGTTAATAACGTTAGATTCTGGCTGTTTGGGAAAACTTGAGTATGGGGATGAGATCCTTGCAGATAGAGGTTTCCTTGTTAGAGAGGAATTGGCCAGAGTAGGAGCAACACTAAGAATCCCAAGTTTCACTAAGGGGAAGTCTCAGTTGTCAGGTTCATTTGTTGACACTTCACGCCAGTTGTCAAGAGTCCACATTCATGTGGAACGAGCTTTAGGTCAGTTTAAAACCTTTCAGATACTGAACACTGTGATACCCATCAGCCAAGTTGATATGCTGGATTGTATTGTAAACATAAGTGCTGGTCTCACCAACCTTAAGAAGGACAGTGGTGGCCCAGTGATTGCTGTGTTGAGACAAAATAACTATTACAGAGATATGATTGCAGCAAAAAGAGTTTTAAACATGAACATATATAACAGATGGGAACTATTACAAAGATATTATTGCAGCAAAAATAATTGTAAACATTAACAAATGCGAACATTTAAAAAAAATAAAACTAAATGAACACATATCCAACATTTCTGTCTTGAGGTTAATATTAACAGTTTTTTCTTGCTTGTGAATTTTGAGTATTATGTCCAGTGTCTGCAGAGCAGACACTGGACATAATACATAATACATAATACATAATACTGTTCAAAGCAAGAGAGGCAAGATTGAGATGGCTTGGACATGTGTGGAGGAGAGATGCTGAGTATATTGGGAGAAGGATGCTGAATATGGAGCTGCCAGGGAAGAGGAGAAGAGGAAGGCCAAAGAGGAGGTTTATGGATGTAGTGAGGGAAGACATGCAGGTGGCTGGTGTGACAGAGGAAGACGCAGAAGACAGGAAGAAATGGAAAGGGATGATCCGCTGTGGCGACCCCTAACGGGAGCAGCCGAAAGTAGTAGTAGATGTCCAGTGTCTGCAGAACTGCAAGTTCACTTCTTTCTTCAGTTCTTTATTTGCATCCACATTTCCATTTCTTAGGAGTATATGGTGACGTTCACACATGCATAGTGTGACGACCCCTCCGCTCCACTAGGGGCGCCTGTGGTTTTGTGTTCTTCTTTGTCTCGCAGGATCTTGGTCAGGGGCGGGGGCTCGTCATTTTTTGCTCATGAACTGAACTACCACGTTTATTTCGTTCTTTATCGTTTTTTTTAAAATTTTAATTAAATGTGCTTGGGCAAGATTGCAAACTCGTCTGGTCTCACATCTCTGTCGCAGCCTATGTATTCAGTCAATGACCACAACGGGAGCCACGTTTATAACTTTTACTTAACCAACATCAACTCACGACACTTTTCACCTTGCCGTAAATCACAGTGCTCCCCGCGCCTCTCAAAGCCGCAGTAAATACTAGTGCTCAACCATACAAGCCAGAACACCACCCAACCAGAAACAACATCCCCCCTTGAGAAAGTAACATAACATTATGTAACCTATTTTTCTGGGCTTGCCTGTTAGTGATTTTAAGTTCCTGTTATAAGCTGTCGCCACAGTAGATGACTCGAGCTCTTATTTTGAAGGCTGAAGAGAGCGCGGAAGTGCTGTACGCAGTGTTGTGGACTGTTGGGGAAGCATCCAAATAAAGTGGTCCTCGTGTGAAAGTGGAGCCTCCGTCTTTGTTATTTTATAGTTTCATACAGTATAGGCGACATCTACAAACCCTCAGCTGCATTAGTGGCAGCGGTGGGATTCGAACCCACTCCCCCGAAGAGGCTGCGTTTGCTGGTGCCAGGCAGGGTGGCGCTGACGCTCACGAGAAGCAGAAGTTGTACTATGATGGAACGGTCCGTCACCAGCCGTATGCAGAAGGGGATCTGGTATGGCTTCATAATCCGACAGAGGACCGTATGAAACTTGCTCCCCACTGGAAGGGGCCCTACAGGGTCCTGTCTGTGTTGGGCTCTGAGGGGGAACCTGGACTCACCTATCATATTGGCAGCCCTTTGGACTTTGATGGACAGGGGCAGGTCGTCCATTATGATAAACTGAAACCATACACACTACCGGTGGCTGCTGGTTTTTCAGATAGCCTGCCGGCTTTTCCTCTTCATGCTCCCTCGCTGCTGGACGAGGGGTCGCCAGAGAGGGACTTTGTGGCTGAGGAGCCGCTGGCCTCTGGTGAAACAGGGACTGTTCGGATTACAGGCACCAGTGAGCCACTACAGACTGTTGCTCGTTCTGGGAGGATTGTGAGAAAACCACTTCGTTTCAAGGACTTTGTCACGTTTGGTTAGCTGTTTGTGGAAAGGATAAAAAACAGCACAGACAATTAAATATGACTGTTGGAATTTCTGTTGAATGTTTGTCGAGGTCACTTGACATGTTTTTTTACTGTGGTGGTATATATTTTTTTCAGATGTATATAGTATGTCTGGATGCAATGGTGTATCAGAACTTTCCGGTGTACATGGGGCATAGTGTGGCATACTGTAACGTGCATGGATAAGTAGACAAGCTGGTGAGTCTGACCCTTTAGTCGAGCAGTTAGCGATGCCTCCTGCGGTGCGGGCGATACGGGTTCGCGTCCCGGCCGCGGCAGTTCCTGTGGTTGCGTTGTCCCCCGAATTCGCTACATTGGTGTCAGAAGTGGGATGGCGACCGTAAGGCCATCGGAAGCGTAGGCGCCCTGAGGCGTGAAGGAGCTGATATGCTTAAGCGCGGGGACGCGCTTCCCGAAGGAGGGGGGTGATGTAACGTTCATGGATAAGTAGACACGCTGGCGGGTGGGTTTAACCTTTTAGTCGAGCGGTTAGCGATGCCTCCTGCGGTGCGGGCGATACGGGTTCGCTTCCCGGCCGCGGCAGTTCCTGTGGTTGCGTTGTCCCCCGAATTCGCTACATTGGTGTCAGAAGTGGGATGGCGACCGTAAGGCAATCGGAAGCGTAGGCGCCCTGAGGCGTGAAGGAGCTGATATGCTTAAGCGCGGGGACGCGCTTCCCGAAGGAGGGGGGGTGATGTAACGTTCATGGATAAGTAGACACGCTGGCGGGTGGATTTGACCTTTTAGTCGAGCGGTTAGCGATGCCTCCTGCGGTGCGGGCGATACGGGTTCGCTTCCCGGCCGCGGCAGTTCCTGTGGTTGCGTTGTTCACCGAATTCGCTACAATACTTTATTGAGACTGTGCAGTGACGTGAGGGATAACATGCATAATGTTATTGTTAAGATTTTGTTTTATGGTGTTGGGTTACTTCTGGGGTTCGCAGATTGATATGCACTTTTTTGGTGTCAGGGTGTGTTTTCTGCTATATATATGTATATTTAGGAGGACAGGTTGATAATGTTTTGGACAAGCCTGTGTTTTTGCACTTATATAGTGTTACTGTTTTGAAACGAGGACGTTTCTTTTTGTAGGAGGGGAGGTATGTAACCTATTTTTCTGGACTTGCCTGTTAGTGATTTTAAGTTCCTGTTATAAGCTGTCGCCACAGTATATGCCTCGAGCTCTTATTTTGAAGGCGGAAGAGAGAGCGGAAGTGCTGTACGCAGTGTTTTTGCTGTGGAGATGACGGTTGGGGGAGAATCCAAATAAAGTGGTCCTTGTGTGAAAGTGGAGCCTCCGTCTTTACAGTAACATATCAGTCCCTACCCTAGATGTCCCTTAACCAGTACCTGTGCCAGACAGGTGGAACCCTCACCCTCTGAGGGCGAGCAGGCTGGGGAGCAGGGCCTGGCAATGGCGGTGGGTTACCACCCACCCTGTTTGCCTCCGGTCTGGGCTGCCAACTAAAAGCAGCAGCTGGGGACAGGGATGATGCAGGGTTTGTAGGGGCTACAACCCTATGCAGGCGGTTTGAGTGCCAACGAGCCCCATTGTTTAGTCTGTAGGTAGCCGGTCCCAGCTGCTGAGCCACCTGATGGGGCCCTGACCAGTATGACCACAGCTTGTTCTGGCAGTGGGCATGTTTGATCCTGACCCAGTCCCCCACAGACAGAGAGGGAGTCTGTACTCGGCAGGATGCATCAAACCTCTGTTTCATCCGGGCCTGTGAGCTTCGGACCTGAGTTCTGGCTTTCTGGAGCCCTGGGCTCTCGTGTGCAGTGGCTGGCTCCACTCTCAAGCAGTCCAGTGGTTGCTTTAGTTCCCGCCCAATCATTTTGTTGCATGCGCATGAACTTACAAAAAATGTAAAAAAGATACAACAAAACAAGTGAAGTAAAAGGGCGTAATAGATGCAACAAAATAAGTAAAGAAAAGAAAACTAACTGTAATATACCCGGCAAGGCTATCAATTCTGTTCCCATAACAAAAAGTCATTAAATAAAGTCATTGTTTTTCCAGCCTTCTTATTGTAACTTAAAGATAGTGTCCATTTAATGTTCCAAGTCCTTTGTGAAAACACTCTAAAGTCTAAGTCCTTGTAGAAAACTTGCATCGATGAGTGTGAAATTTTGCTAGAAAGAGAATGAGGTTGATCACAAAAGCACCCCCCCCCCCAAATTCAAAATCACTCACATATTTAGAAAGAAATTGCTTAACTGGATGTGTGAATCATTTTAAAGGAAACCTCCTTTACTTTGTTTGTGAGAAGATATCTATGAGATAATGTCCAACTTTTTTCCCAGGGAATATTCTGATCAAACTGGGACCAGTAAGCTACAACATATGGAGAAGTGGTAAACTCCCAATGAAAAACAGTATGGACAGCCTTACTGTTTTTTATGGCTTCAGTGAAGCAAACCCTTCCACACATTGTTTCATTTGGATGTACTAAAATAATAACGAAATATCTAAATATCCAGGTGCCTACTCCCTAATATTTAGATAGCCACTGTTTAAGCTTGCATTCTAGGTCCGTTAGTAGGACTTTGAATTGTACCCATAGATATTTGTTATGATAAAGGTAGCACTGACGCAGTTTAAGACTTGGCAGATGAAATGACCCTCTGGGTCAGAATCACAGTGCAAAATAACACCATCATAATTATTTTTCAAAGATGAGACCCCTGCAGACCTTTCTGTTCCATGAGATAACCATATATATCATTGCCCTATTGTGATCTCCAAAAAGTGGTATCACTAGGAAAAGAATGGGACTCTTGAAAAAATACAAAATCAGTTTTGAAACTTTTTGCAAACAAAAATAAGGCCTTACATTTGACATTATCTCTTAACCCCCTGGCATTCAAAGATAGAAAAAGACATAAAAACACAAAGAACGAACAATAGAACAACTTATTAGTAATAAAGACTTAAAGTAGAACAAATATGTTGAAGTGTACAGTATTGTATTTAGAAATCACGTCAGGACACAGCACTGTCGCTCGACACAACCTCTACGTTGCATTCTTTATTTAGACTGACACAGCATCACAGGCAGACCTGATCAAAAAACCCAGAGCCCACAGGCATCACCAATCGATCCCAGCACAATAGAACAGCACCAAATCAAATGCAGCACTGTCGAGGTGTGCAGACATAACTTCCCCCCCCCCCCCCGGCAGGCTTTCAAACATGAAAGGTTGATACAAAGTCCTCTAGGTGGGCAGGGCGTAAACGTGTGCGAACAGGTTGCGGGGCGGCCTGAGGCTGGGCAGGCCGAGGTGGGGAGGGAGAAGGCAGGGGAAGCTGAGGCCCAGGAATGTCTGGGGCCCGTGTAGGAGCTGCATGAAGCCCCGGGGCGTCTTGCCATGCTGAGGGAATGGCTAAGGTTGTGTCACCAGCTGTGTGTGGCGGAGCTGACACCTTCCGTAGATGACTGGAGTGCCACCGAGTGCCATCGCTGAGGAGATAGGTGGCTGGGCCCAGCTGACGGGTGACTTGGAGAGGAGAGGACCAGTATGAAGCCATTTTATTGTCCCTGTGGGGCCTGCGGACCCTGACCCAGTCTGACACATTGATGTCTGGCACCCTGGTTCGTTTTGACTGGTCAAACCGTTGCTTCATCCGCGTCTGCTGACGAGTGACTGAGGCTCTGACCCCAGAGGGAGGTGCCTGGGGTGTGGAGGGGCGGAGCCTGTCAAGGGGCATGCACAGTTCCCGGCCTAGCATGAGAGAGGCTGGGGAGACGCCTGTGGTCGAGTGCTGTGTGGCCCGATAGTGCAGCAGAGTGTGACGGATGGCCTGCGTGAAAGAGCACCCTTGGGCCATGTGTGCTCTGAGGCCGTTCTTCAGTGACTGGTGAAAACGTTCAACACCACCATTGGCCTGGGGGTGGTAGTACACAGTGCGTATATGACGGATGCCCTTGCTTTCGAGATAAGCAGTGAACTCAGCAGAGACCAGCTGAGGGCCATGGTCTTTGGGAGGCCCCAGCAAGAGAAAAGAGAGTCCAGGAAGTCGATGATGATCTGTGAGGTCACAGTGCCGGAAGTGGTGAGTTCAGGCCATTTTGAGTGTAGATCGTAGGCGACCACCATGAAGCATTGGTGGTGGGGAACTCCATGGATCTCACCACAAATGTCCAACTGCAGGTGTTCCCAGGGCTGAGAGGGCCAGGCGAGAGGTTGCAGGGGTGGGGGAGCCTGGTGGCCAGTCTTGCCACTCACAAGGCAGGCAGAACAGTCCTTCACCAGAGCCTCAATATCTCTGTCTATCCCCGGCCACCACACCAGGTCTCGGCAGTGCTGTTTCAGTTTCACGATGCCCAGGTGGCCTTCATGCGCCATATTCAAAACACGCGCACGGAGAGCAGCTGGGACCACTGGGCAAAACCCACGTGCCACGCAGGTGTCGTTCCAGCAGGAGAGCTCCTGTCTGACTCAGGCGAACACAGCCAGCTCCTCTGGGACCTTGTGAGGCCAGCCGTTCTGGATGTAGGTGCGGAGCTGGGAGAGGACAGGGTCCTGTTCGGAGGCTGCCCTCAGCTTCTGCAGAGAGACAGTGGCCTGAAGGGGTGTGTGTAGCATTTGGACAATGTCCTTTTCCACACAGTCAGTGTCCGTCTGTGGAGCTGGGGTGGAGACAGAGCGAGAGAGCAGGTCGGTGACAACATTGTCTCTGCCTGGGGTGAACTGCAGGCTGAAGTTGTACTGGCGGAGGTGGTCAGACCAGCGGTGCAGCCTCAGGGGTTTGTGGCCTGTCCCAGATGTGGACAGCAGCGCTGTCAGGGCCTGGTGATCTGTCCTGAGGGTGAAGGAGCGGCCATAGAGGTAGAGGTGCCACCTTTCACAAGCCCAGATACAGGCTAATGCCTCACGCTCACCCACGGAGTACCGCTGCTCAGTCAGGTTGAGGGCACGGGAGGCGAAGGCGATGGGCTTCTCCACACCGTTCTGAGTTTGAGACAGCACAGCTCCTATCGCTGTGGCTGATGCGTCACAGGTCACAAAGGTGGAGCTGGAGATGTCGAAGTGAGCCAACACTGGTGGTGAAGTCGGTTGAGTCTTGAGATCACGCACAGCGTCACTGCATGCCTTTGACCACACCCATGGCTCGTCCTTACGCAGCTGGCGCAGGGGGGCTGTGGTCGCAGAGTACTGGGGAAGAAACCTCAGGTAGTAATTTGTCATACCCAGGAAGGAGGCGACCTGGGCGGCCGAGCTGGGCTCAGGGATGGCCTGAATGGCGTCCACGTTGGATTGTAGTGGAGTTACACTGCTCGCTGACAGCCGGAACCCCACGAACTCGATGGCTGGCATAGAGAGGACACATTTCTCAGCATTGAGAGTTAGCTTGTGCTTGGACAGGGCTGCGAAGACCATGTTGAGGCGCTTGTCGTGGATTTCACTGGTGGGCCCGTGTACCACTATATCGTCCAGATTAATGGCCACGTCCAGTATGCCAGCCAGCACGGAGACCATGATTTTCTGGAAGCAGCTAGGGGTGGGGCTGAGACCGAAAGGCATCCTGGTGTAGCGAAACACTCCTGCATGTGTCACAAAGGCTGTGAGGTTTCGGCTGCTGGGGTGGAGGGGCACCTGTAAGTACCCCTGTCTGAGGTCGAGCTTGGAGAACACCTCAGAGCCATAGAACTGAGCAGTGAGTTCTTCTGAGGTGGGCAGTGGATACTTATCAGGGACCACTGCCTTATTTACTGCATGTAGATCAACGCAGACACGCAGGCCCCCCGACTTCCTCTTAGCCACCACGAGGTTTGAGACCCAAGGTGACGCATCTACCGGTTCAGTGATGCCAGCTTCCAGCAGTTGTTGCAGCACGGCGGAGACCCCATCACGGAGAGCCAACGGGATGCGGCGCAGTGGTTGGATGACAGATTTCACAGCAGGGTTGAGGAGAGGTTGATGGGTGAAGGCGGAGAGGCAGCCCAGCCCCATAAACAGCGATGGCCACGTCTGCTGCCAAGGTGTGGTAACAGTCAGGATTGCTGCCCCCCTTGTGTCTAAGAGGGAGAACCCCAGAGCGGAGAACAGGTCCAGGCCCATCAGGTTGGCCCCACGGCGTACCACATGAAAAACTGCATTGGGCACCAGCTTGGTTCCATAGCGGACAGTCACTTGGAGAGAGCCAACCAGATCGATTTTGGAGTCACCATACCCACAGAGGACAGCTGAGGGTGCGGACAGTGGCAGTGAACTGAAAAATTGACTGTAGGTATCAACATTCAGGAGAGACACACCTGCACCGGTGTCCAACAGCAGGGGGATGCACACATCATTAATGGTTTTTTTTTTGTTTTTTTTTATAACTTTGTTTATTGAATTTTCCGCATAATCAACATTTACAAAATAATTGTCCTCGTAAGTTGTACAGCATGAACACAAAACACATCCAACAATACACTAACACACCAGAATACAATGAGGAATAAAAACACACCCTCAAAGGAGAAAAAAAATCAAATCAAATCAAAACAAATTAACTAAAATAATTAAAAAAATAAATAAAAATAACTAAATAAATACAAGTACACATATTCCAATGCACTTGTCCGCAGGCCAGCCAACCCAGCACAGTCCCTCACAGACATCATGTACACATACACCCTACCTCCTTCATCACCGGAGCTTGCCACGCCCCCACCTCCATCCAACAAGGACATCAATAAAAAGGAAAAAATATGCATATATATATACACACACATCACTCTGGAATAACAGGGAAATGAAGTCGCTTAACATAAGAAAAGAAGGGGGTCCACATTGCCCAGAATTTGTTTAGGGACCCTTTGAGTGTGTGCCTAATTTTTTCCAGCTTTATACAATTTAAAACAGACTTAATCCAAAGAGCATGAGCAGGGGGTACAGAGGATTTCCAACTAAGCAAAACCAATCGTCTCGCCAACAGGGTAACAAAGGCAATAAAATCCTTATTAATATTGGTCAGTTGCAATGTGGGCGAGGGCACCCCAAATAGCGCAATAAAAGGGTCTGGCTTGATCTGTGTGTCACATACTTCTGAAAGTGTGCTAAAAATATCTTTCCAAAAACCATCAAGAGATGAGCAACACCAAAACATGTGCACATGGTTAGCAGGAGACTGGTTACACCTCACACAGTTAGGATTTATGTCTTTGTAAATTTTCGCTAGTCTCGCTTTGGTCCAATGAGCCCTATGAATGATTTTGCATTGAATGAGACCATGTCGGGCGCAGACCGAAGAGGTATGTACCCTTCCGAGTGCCCTCTCCCACAGCCCATCAGATATTCCCTCCCCCAGTTCCTCCTCCCATGAGGATTTAATGTCATTAAGTGAGGCAATTCTTAAAGAACAAATTTGTCTATAAATTATTGACAAGGTACCTTTCAGAGTGGGAAGCGGGGTAAGAAAGGTGTCAAACTGTGTTTCACCAGGAAGGGTGGGGAAATGAGGATCCAAATTGCGGACGTAACTCCGGATCTGTAAAAATCTAAAAAAATGATGCCTGGGAAGACCAAATTTAACTGCTAGTTGCTCAAACGTACTAAATGTATTGTCAATGTAGAGATCTTTAAACCTTTTTATACCAAGACTAGACCATATTGAGAAAGCACTATCAACCATAGATGGGGCAAAAGCAGGGTTCGAGGCCATCGGAGCAGAAAGAGAGGTTGTCTGAAACCCAAAATGGCGTCTAAATTGATTCCAGATCCTCAATGTTGTTTTGACACACACATTCTTGGTGAAAGAGGAATAAGGGCCTGTAATGGAGGAGTGAGCGAGGGAAGACAATGATGCCGGTACAGACGAAGCAGCTTCCATCTTTAACCAAATTGGGGACGGGGACATCTCTCCACCTCGCAACCAGAACTGAATGACCCTAAGATTAGCCGCCCAATAATAAAATCTAAAATCTGGTAGCGCCATACCTCCGTCTGACTTGGGTCTCTGCAAGAGCTGTTTTCGTATCCTAGGAGTCTTCTTATCCCATATGAAAGGTAGAATTAGGCCGTCTATTTTTTTGAAAAATGTGTTGGGAAGAAAAATCGGTAGGCACTGAAAGAGATATAAAAATTTAGGGAGTGTGTTCATTTTAACAGAATTAATTCTCGCTACTAAAGAGAGGTGCATCACTGACCAGCGTTCAAAATCATCCTTAGTGCGGGTTAAAAGCGAGGAAAAGTTGGCCCGAAAAAGGTTTTCAAATCGACTCGTGACCTGTACACCAAGATAAGTGAAACAACTATGAGCAACTTTGAATGGCAAGGTATGTAATGGGAATTTTTCCGCAGTCACATTAAGCGGCATCAATTCGCTTTTACTGAGATTCAGTTTATACCCTGATAAATGACCAAAGGATGTAATAGTAGCAAGGGCAGCAGGAACAGAAACAGAAAGATTAGATGTGTATAGCAATAAGTCATCTGCATATAAAGACACCTTGTGCTCATGTCCGTATCTAACTATACCTTTGATAAGAGGGTTGGAACGAAGTGCTATTGCAAGGGGTTCTATGGTGAGAGCAAACAATAAAGGGCTTAGAGGGCAACCCTGGCGTGTTGACCGTTGCAGAGGGAAACAGCCTGACTGAGTGTTATTAGTCCTGACAGAGGCTTGGGGGGACGCATACAGAAGTCTTACCCAAGTAGTGAATTTTGAACCAAAGCCGAATTTATTTAGTGTATAGAAAAGGTACTTCCACTCCACCCTGTCAAACGCCTTCTCCGCGTCCAGGGATATAATGGCCTCCGAGGTGTTGGTGTCAGAGGAATTGTACATGATATTAAATAGTCGCCTAAGATTGAAGAATGAATGTCTATTTCTAATAAATCCTGTTTGATCAGGAGAGATAATCGATGGGAGAACTGTTTCCAGGCGTGTTGCCAGAAGTTTGGCTAAAATCTTATAGTCAACATTTAACAGGCTAATTGGACGATATGATGCACATTCAAGAGGGTCTTTATTATTTTTAAGAATTAAACAGATAGTCGCTTGAGTGAGAGTCTGTGGAAGAATACCATTAACAAATGCTTCATTATACATTTCAATTAGAATAGGGGCTATTTTGGGGAGAAGCTTTTTATAAAACTCTGTCGAGTAACCGTCAGGCCCTGGGCTTCTCCCGGATTGAAGGGATTTGACAGCTCTAGACAGTTCTTCAACAGTGATTGGTTGTTCTAATTCTTTAACCAAATCCTGGTTGACTAAAGGTACATCGAGGGAGTGGAAGAAGTCATCAAATTCTGATAAATCAGCATCACTTTCAGAAGTACACTACCGTTCAAAAGTTTGGGATCACCCAAACAATTTCGTGTTTTCCATGAAAAGTCACACTTATTCACCACCATATGTTGTGAAATGAATAGAAAATAGAGTCAAGACATTGACAAGGTTAGAAATAATGATTTGTATTTGAAATAAGATTTTTTTTTACATCAAACTTTGCTTTCGTCAAAGAATCCTCCATTTGCAGCAATTACAGCATTGCAGACCTTTGGCATTCTAGCTGTTAATTTGTTGAGGTAATCTGGAGAAATTGCACCCCACGCTTCCAGAAGCAGCTCCCACAAGTTGGATTGGTTGGATGGGCACTTCTTTGAGCAGATTGAGTTTCTGGAGCATCACATTTGTGGGGTCAATTAAACGCTCAAAATGTCCAGAAAAAGAGAACTTTCATCTGAAACTCGACAGTCTATTCTTGTTCTTAGAAATGAAGGCTATTCCATGCGAGAAATTGCTAAGAAATTGAAGATTTCCTACACCGGTGTGTACTACTCCCTTCAGAGGACAGCACAAACAGGCTCTAACAGGTACTATTTAATGAAGATGCCAGTTGGGGACCTGTGAGGCGTCTGTTTCTCAAACTAGAGACTCTAATGTACTTATCTTCTTGCTCAGTTGTGCAACGCGGCCTCCCACTTCTTTTTCTACTCTGGTTAGAGCCTGTTTGTGCTGTCCTCTGAAGGGAGTAGTACACACCGGTGTAGGAAATCTTCAATTTCTTAGCAATTTCTCGCATGGAATAGCCTTCATTTCTAAGAACAAGAATAGACTGTCGAGTTTCAGATGAAAGTTCTCTTTTTCTGGCCATTGTGAGCGTTTAATTGACCCCACAAATGTGATGCTCCAGAAACTCAATCTGCTCAAAGAAGTGCCCATCCAACCAATCCAACTTGTGGGAGCTGCTTCTGGAAGCGTGGGGTGCAATTTCTCCAGATTACCTCAACAAATTAACAGCTAGAATGCCAAAGGTCTGCAATGCTGTAATTGCTGCAAATGGAGGATTCTTTGACGAAAGCAAAGTTTGATGTAAAAAAAATCTTATTTCAAATACAAATCATTATTTCTAACCTTGTCAATGTCTTGACTCTATTTTCTATTCATTTCACAACATATGGTGGTGAATAAGTGTGACTTTTCATGGAAAACACAAAATTGTTTGGGTGATCCCAAACTTTTGAACGGTAGTGTATATAGAGACTGGTAGAAACTTCTGAACTCATCATTTATCTCCCTAGGGTCTAATGATATTCCGGATGATGTATGAATTTTGGGAATTTGATGTGATGATGAAACTTGACGCAACTTGTGTGCTAATAACTTACTGGCTTTGTCTCCCTGTTCATAGTAGGTGCTCCTAGACTTGACAAGCAGCTCAGTAACTCGATCTGTTAGCAAAGTGTCAAATTCTGCTTGCAAAGTTAAGCGCTCCTTATAAATATCTGGAGATGGTGAAACGGAATATGCGTTATCTAATTGGGCAATGCGGCGTGTTAGCATGGACAATTTATCTTTTTTAAGTTTGTTCTCATATGCGGTGTAGGAAATAATTTCACCTCTAAGATAAGCTTTCAAAGTTTCCCATAGGGTAGACGCAGAGATACCTGGGGTTCTATTTGTATCCATAAAAAAGTCAATTTGGGCCGAAGCAAAGTTAATAAAATTTTCGTTACTGAGTAATTGAGTGTTAAGCCGCCAAGGCGGTCTCTGATTATTAGCTGTTTGAAAGACTACTCCCATAGTGACAGGGGCATGGTCCGAAACCACAATTGGATTATATAAGCACGAAGATATGGAATGGAGAAGTCTATCATCTACAAGGAAGTAGTCTATGCGCGTAAAAGTGTGGTGTACCGAAGAGAAAAAAGAGTATGCCCTCCCAGATGGATTAAATGTTCTCCAAGGGTCTGAAACAGCGAAATCAGACATAAAGGTATGGACAACCCCAGCTGAGGTTGATAAAGTAGTAGATTTAGTGGAGGATCGATCCAAATGTGGGTCCAACCAGCAGTTAAAGTCACCGCCTATGATCAGCATATGGGAGGACATATCAGGGAGTGTGGAGAAAACCGATTTGAAAAAATCCCCATTGTCCCAATTAGGACCATAAACATTAACAAGAACCACCTTCGTATCGAATAACCTACCACTGACAATTACATATCTACCATTGGGATCAGCTATCACATTAGAACATGTAAAAGGTACTGATTTGTGAAGTAAGATAGCCACCCCTCTTGACCTACTCTGAAATGAGGAATGGAACACCTGACCCACCCATCTGCACCTAAGTATTGAGTGTTGTGGTACCTTGAGATGAGTTTCTTGGAGGAAGATAATGTGAGCTTTCAACTGATGGAGGTGGTGGAGAACCTTACTGCGTTTAACTGGGTTGTTAATGCCCCTACAATTCCAAGTGAGAAAATTAAAACCATTCCCTCCAGCAGGATGAGCTACGTCAGGCTGAGTCATGTCTTAAGAGAGAGAGTACATGTTAAGGACAAGGCATAATGCAAATTAAATATTTTGGCTGACCTCAATAGTGCAAATTCAAAAAACAAAAACAAGTGACAAAACACAAGAAAACAAAACACAAATACAGAAGGAAAAAAACCCTCCCACAAAATCCCTCTTGCCGAAGCATCTCCCCAACTGAGATGCAAGCAAACCCCTAAATACAAAAAACCTTTAGAGCAACGCATACCAACTTAGCTAGCTTACTCTTAGCTACCTGAGATTTGTGACCATTGAACTAGAATAAAGCAAATGTGCATAAGTCGGTCTCCAATAACATTAGGACCCGAGGAAAACTAACTCAGTTAAGAGAGGTACAAAATCTATAAAGTGGCAAAATTGAACTTCAACCATGTAAACAACCAAATACTGGCAGTGCAGGCAGCTCAGATCAAAACAAAATGAAATGAGAATGACACAAATAGTAGGCAGTAATGTAAGTGGAATAAAATATATCTCCACATTATATCACCTTAATGTGAGTAGTCCGCTGTATACTCATCAACATGTATTGAAAATAAAAATAAAAAACCCACTACATTCAAGTGTCAACAATGAGCACTGCAAGGCTAGCTTCACTCTCCAACATGTACTGAAAATAAAAAAACAGCTGCGTTCAAATGTCAACAATGAGCACTGCAAGACCAACTTCACTAGCTAATCTGCCTACCAGCCAGCCCGCTAACTAGCCTGCTAACCAGACCAGCCAACTGATATTTTGAGCTACAGACCCGGCGGTGGCATGACAGCTTTTTTCACCCTGTTTTTGATGAAATCGGCCGCAACAGCCGGGTCCTCAAACCTGTGTGTGGAGCTGTCCGGCAGGGTCAGTCTCAGAACCGCAGGGTAGATGAGACCATATTTCACGCCGGGACAGGCGCGCAGCTGGCGCTTAACATCTCCGAAGCTAGCCCGCTTCTTGGCCACAGCCGTGGTGTAGTCCGGAAATATCGAGACTCTTCTGCCCTTGTAGAGGAGAGGAGACGCATCTCCAGATCTCTTCAGCATGTCGTTCCGGACGTGAAAGAAATGCACCCTGATGACAAATGGTCGCGGAGGTTCACCCTCCCGGGGTCGGCTCCGCAGGGTGCGATGGGCCCGGTCTAGCAGCGGCTTCTCATCCAGGCCGAGCAGCTCCTGAAGCAGCCCGGCTACGAATTCTGTCGGTCGCGGGCCCTCCACTCCCTCCGGTATTCCCAGAAGACGGATGTTGTTCCTTCGCATTCTACCTTCCAGGTCCTCGCATCTGTTGTCCAGGTATGTCACCCTAGTTGTTAGTGAGCCGACGTTCGCCTCTAGCTCGGTAATCCGAGTGCTGTGATCTGTAGCACTGCGCTCCAGCTCTGATAAAACGACTCCATGTGCGTCGAGTTTATTCTGGATCCTCTCGATAGATCTTTTAAGCTCGTCTTTGACCAGTATCATCTCTGATCTGAGAGTGGTAGCTGAAGTGTCAATCTTACCGAAAATATCGGTTTTGAGGGAGCCCATCATGGATTGTAGCATTTCCGCGGTCAGTACTGTCATGCTGTCAGCACTAGCTGTAGCACCCGATGTTGGGAGCGGATCAGATTCAGGAGAGGGCGCAGGCTTATTGCGGCCTGCTCTTGCAGACTCCGTTTTCGGTCGATTAGATGTCATTTCACCTTCAAAGTCCTCAAATATAGTGTGAATCGTTTAAAGGACTCTTTAGACGCTTGACCACCAAAGACATGCACGATTTAGCGAGATTAAATATATAAATTTGGTCACTAACTCAGGAGCAATAGAGAAACGTGTCCTACATCCTCGACGTCCCGGCCACGCCCCCACACATCATTAATGTTGACTGTGCATGATTTGAATGACACTGGCCCAGAGCTCACCTTGTGAATGACGGCGGTTGAAGACTGGGGGGTGTGGCCCTCTGACCCAGCCGGGGAAGATCGACAGACGTTGGCAAAGTGATTTTGCTTACCGCAGCTACGGCATGTCTGGCCAAGGGCAGGGCAGTTCTGAGCCCTTGAAACATGAGACCGAGATCCACAGTTACCACAGGACTGTTGAGGGCGGGGCCGAGAACGCCGTCGTGGCAGTTGCAAGACGTCCCCAGTGGAGTCGGCGCCCGCCTCGCTCTGGCTGGGTTGCGTCCCGAGGGGCAGCCGTGAGTAGAGGGAGGAGACGTTGGCAGCTTGACTGGAGGTGGCCACTTGCTGTGTATTTAGCATAGCAGCACACTCAGCTGCTCTCTCAACCTGTAGTACGATGTTAATTGTTCTGGACAGCAGCAGATCGTCTTTTTTCAGCAGGAGAGTCTCACGCACCTTTGCGTTGTTGGTGTGTTCGATAAGCTGGTCGCGAACCATCTCGTCCTGAAGCGCGCCAAACTTGCACGAGCCAGCTAGCCCTCGCAAATTAGCTACATACTGCTGCAGACTCACCACGCAGTTGGTGTCGCTGACGGAATATAAATCGCCGAAGGAGGGCACTCTGTGGAGCAGTGAATGGGTGCTCATAAGTCCCACAGCTTCGTCAAAGTTTGTGACGTTCCCCAGAGTCCCGAGCACATGATGACCCTCTGCTCCCAAGCAGTGTAGCAACAGAGCCGTCTTCCTAGCCTGGCTCACGTCGTCGAGCCCTGGGGCGATGATGTAATTTTCAAAACTATGTAGCCAGCGAGTCCATGGTACCGGGGGCTCGCCAGGTAATGCCAGGAAGGGGGCAGGTGGTGGGAGAGAGATATCAGCTATCCTCGTCGCCAATATTGTATTTAGAAATCACGTCAGGACACAGCGCTGTCGCTCGACACAACCTCTACGTTGCATTCTTTATTTAGACTGACACAGCATCAAAGGCAGACCCGATCAAACAACCCAGAGACCGCAGGCATCACCAATCGATCCCAGCACAATAGAACAGCACCAAATCAAATGCAGCACTGTCGATGTGTGCAGACATAACATACAGCTGCACCATTACACTGAAAAAGACAGGTCTTGGTAATAAAACTGAAATATTCCTGTCATCATCTAGTTCAGAATAAAAGCCTCAAAGCAAAAAAAAGAAGGAAAAAAAGTGCTCCATTGGCCTCTAAATAGGCTTTGACAACTGCTAGTCCCTGAGAATTTAATTCACCAAAACAAAACAAAAACAATATCAAGACGGAGCATGTGTGGAAGATGGCTGAACATTTATTACACCGTAGTAGGTTAACCTCTAGGTGTTAATTCATCCTGGCCCTGGATGAATGCTCTGGCTCCAACGAAATAAGCTACCTTTCCCTCTGCACGCGCTTTCACGTTCACCCTTCGAGAGACCTTCACCAAATTTTGGACCTTCAGTCTTTAAGTAGGCAGAATTCTTAGCAGCTCTCCAATAGCTCAGTGGGTTTCAAAGTGGGAGTTCGGCCGCCAGGGGTCGGCAGGCGGCCTCAGCAAATTGCAGGAAGATGAGAGAAAACGCTAAAAAGGACATTTTGAAAATAAAATGGAATTATTATTAAGTATATTATTATGAAACATGATATATGACATAAAATATAATTTAAGTCAATATATAATTAATTAATATCTATAATAATATATCATTATTTTTGGACTGGCGGTCTGTCCAGGTTGTCTCCTCGCTTGCCACCCGATGACTGCTGGGATAGGCTCCAGCATCCCCGCGACCCTGACTGGGATAAGCGGCTTCGATAATGGATGGATGGATATATCGTTATAATATTTATAATGTATTTGTAAATATAAAGTTGTTGAACGTTAAACTTAACTGACAAAAATGCTTATCATGGAAAACAGAAATATTGAATCTAATGGAATGATTAAAGATTTGAAATACAAATGTAGTTATTATTGCATTAAAAATATAAGGAAATATATTCAAAAAATTTTTTTTTACATTTGTCTGTGTTTTTAAAGACATCTTGCAAAAGGGGGGCCCTGGCCAGAATCTAATGCTGTTTGGGGGGCCTTGGCATGGAAAGTTTGGGAACCCCTGCAATATAGTTTGCCACTTAAATTACCATTCCGGTATTTTTTCTTAAAATTTTTTTTTTGTATGTTTCAGGCCATTTACTACAAATCACACAAATCAGTCTGTAGTACTTTATATTACTCCATTTTCAAAGCTTACCGTAGTGTTTGCGATATTTTTAATGTTTTCCCTTTCCTCCAGGCAGCCATAGGTTTCCATTCATTACAGAGCGATATGTGAAAATCAACTTGCAGTCATTTGGAACCTGAGACAGGTGCCTTTTTGATTTTGAATCAAGGTTACGTTATCACTGAGGGATAAGGGCAGTTGACAGGGCAACCTGATTGGAGAATCTAATCCCTGGGGAAAAAAATATTGTTATACAAACAAAATTCAAACGTCCATGACTTCTTCATGGTAAAACGAATACCAGCCAGAGAGGCAGAGAATTTGATGCTGGGTTATGCTTAAATAAAACAAAAAAGGAGGGGGGTATTGGGTAATTTCTCAAAGACTACGGTATGTTTTGAAAAATTGTTGGGGGTAATGTAAATTATACACAATATATAGTAAATCGAATAAACATGCAAAAACATGCCACGGTCCCTTAACGTAATACATCTTTGGCTAATGTCAATTGAACCCCTTATCGACCTCAACATAGACTACAAATTTAAAAATTCAAAAATGCCCTTGATGATGTACTCATCAGAAAATCCACCTCTCTCACTCCCCTACACTGTCTGTCTGTATTTGGATTTCAGTATTGCATTTGTCGCAAAATGCTTTAAATGTTTTGAACCAGCAGGTCATTTAGTTCATGAACATTCACTGTGACCTGTAAACCTAAATTGGCAAGCTCTGTAAAGTTCAAGAAACATTTATTCATTAGACACATTTACAACAGGAAATAATACTAGATCACAAACAACACATTAAAATCTGAAGGAGGTCACGGTAATTTTGAAAATAATCAGCGTTGATTTTCAGAGCACAAAGAAAAATAGAGTTTGGAGGACAGTAGGATAAAAACATTCAGTTGACCGTCACTTCTTTTAGCGGAGTTCTCTTTAAAGGCCTTCATACAAAGGTCACTAACAATAGTTAAAATAGAGTAAAAAAAGATAACAATAACTAAAAAATCACGTTTAACATCTTGTTTTAGGGTTTTGGCACTGGTTGAACTTGTCTATGGAGTGAAACGTAGAGGAACCGATGACCATACATCATTCACTGCACTATAAGTCAGAAATAACATTCACATTTCAAACCATCTCTATGTCTAAAGCTCATGATACTGGATTCAGATCAGATATAGGTTAGACAGAATTCAGATGATCAATACCATAGTAATGCTGGTTTGGTAGAGTTACTATGGTCACATACCACTGACGAGTCTGAGCCACAACGGTTACTGGAGTAGCAGCTCTGCTAGAACTAAACAGAGAAACACCACAAAGGATGAAAAGGCGAGAACACAGATACATACAAGGAGCAGCTGTAGGAAGAATTGTGTTGTCACTGTTGGTACCATTAGCAAGAATACGGAAAGTTGTAGACATGCTATAAGTAATGATTCTTCCACCTGCCACACAGTTTGAGGTATTGTCCTGTGATTAGACAGAATAGGCCTATCAGAGTCCCGTAAAAGAAATATGTCCTTATCAACATCAGTGACAAGATAGGTAATTAAAAAAAAAAGGCAATCAAATGTATGCTTGATTCCCCAAGACAAGTCCAAAGGCTGGCTATTGGCGAAAGCCTTTATTATCCGGTGTATGACTGCAATTTATCAGGGGGACTTTAATGTCTTTTTCTCCAGAAAGATAACAACAGATCACAATTTGATCAGATTTAGTCCCCGGGGAGTCCCATTTGGTAAGATATTTATCATTAATTCATTACGTATGATCACTGACAACATATATGAGGAGATAGCGGTGTCGTGAGTGAAATCTACTGTATGACTATAATATACTTTCTTCTTATACATCCTCTCGTTTGGACAGTATTTAGTGATGTAAATTATAGCAAAATTAAACCATCACTGATTTTGCCGGGGGCACCCTGGAAGCTCATCAAGGACTTCAAGATATCCCCTGGACCCCACTTCGAGAACTTCTTCCCTTTAGACAACAACAAAAAATATGTTGGAGAAGTCCCTAACTATATTCCCTTGTCATGTCAGCTAGTCTGAGTAATGTGATGTGCATCGCTGTGATCAGAAAGCCCTGAGGACACCAGCCAGATGTGGAGTAGGGTGTTGTGCATGACTAGCCATAGGAAATGCATAACAGACTGCACAAACACTGACCGACTGTGGCCATACAGCAAAAATACAGTATAATCACTTCCAAATAAATAGATTAGGGGACAGAGCAAAACTCACAATGACCATTTTAACAGTAACAAACAAAACAAAATGAGGGCAAACACTTTGGGTTGAGCATCAGAATCAGGTCTTAGGTCCTTTGCCTCATTACACCACACTTGATACTTTCACAGTCTTTTCACAATACAATCTCTTTCAAAGCACTTTTTTTTATATATATATATATATATATATATATATATATATATATATATATATATATATATATATATAATCCTTAAATTCTAGTGGAAAGATAGGGGATATCATACAAATTTTGCCCTTGTTGAGCAGCACGTGTTCATTTCTCCACGCGTATGGCTCCCATACACAGACTCCCTTCTTCCTCGATGGTCTCCAGCTCATCCGTGCGAATGGCTTGTGTGATTAAATTCAGCTCCTCGCACATAGTCTCATACCGGTAAGCCACACGGATGTCAGGGACATTGGTGCGCCTGATGTCATTGCTCTCCTGGCCTTCCTTGATGTAATTTGGGCCTAGCCAATAGCTCTTTACCTGATCAAGAGGAAACATCAAACAGGAAAAATAAACTCCTAATCATCTAGATAAATAATCATCATCATCGCCATCATCATTATTATTACATTTATATAGCACTTTTCTAGACACCCAAAGTGGTTCACATTGAAGGGGGCAACTCACTTCAACCACCACCAATGTGTAGCACCCATGTGGGTGATGCGCGGCAGCCATTTTGCACCAGAACACTCACCACACATTAGCTTGAGGTTTGAGAGGGAGGAATCATTGAGCCAATTACATGGGGGGGGGGGCGATTAGGTGGCCAGACGGAGAGCCAGGTTGGGAATTTTGCCAGGACACCAGGGAGCCCCCTACTCTTTGCAATAAGCGCCATGGGATCTTTAATCACCACAGGGACCACAACGAGTCAGGACCTCAGTTTAATGTCTCATGCAAAGGACGGCATCTCCTACAGCAGGCGTTTTCAAAGTGTAAGACAGTGAGCCTCCCTTCAGAGAACATCAGGTCATCTGGGCCTCCCCATTTTAATAAAAACATAATAATAATAATAATAATAATAACAATAATGAGGGGAAGATGATTACAAAGACAATGAAGAACATGATGATAAAGAAAAGAAGAAGAAATGATGGTGAAGAAGATGAAGAGAATGATGATGAAGAAAAAGAGGATGATGGAAAAAATAGAAGAATCCACTCTCTTAAAATAAAGGGTTGTGACCATAAAGGGTTTGGAAATGTTTAGTTTGAACACTCAATCCTAGTACAATCTCCCACAATCAAAAACAAAATCAACAAAAGTGGTTAAGAATTAGTTTATAGGTCAATGCCTATTTGTGCATGTTTCTTAAGTTAAAAAAAAGAAAAGAAATTGAACACATACACTACCGTTCAAAAGTTTGGGATCACCCAAACAATTTCGTGTTTTCCATGAAAAGTCACACTTATTCACCACCATATGTTGTGAAATGAATAGAAAATAGAGTCAAGACATTGACAAGGTTAGAAATAATGATTTTTATTTGAAATAAGATTTTTTTTACATCAAACTTTGCTTTCGTTAAAGAATCCTCCATTTGCAGCAATTACAGCATTGCAGACCTTTGGCATTCTAGCTGTTAATTTGTTGAGGTAATCTGGAGAAATTGCACCCCACGCTTCCAGAAGCAGCTCCCACAAGTTGGATTGGTTGGATGGGCACTTCTTTGAGCAGATTGAGTTTCTGGAGCATCACATTTGTGGGGTCAATTAAACGCTCAAAATGGCCAGAAAAAGAGAACTTTCATCTGAAACTCGACAGTCTATTCTTGTTCTTAGAAATGAAGGCTATTCCATGCGAGAAATTGCTAAGAAATTGAAGATTTCCTACACCGGTGTGTACTACTCCCTTCAGAGGACAGCACAAACAGGCTCTAACAGGTACTATTTAATGAAGATGCCAGTTGGGGACCTGTGAGGCGTCTGTTTCTCAAACTAGAGACTCTAATGTACTTATCTTCTTGCTCAGTTGTGCAACGCGGCCTCCCACTTCTTTTTCTACTCTGGTTAGAGCCTGTTTGTGCTGTCCTCTGAAGGGAGTAGTACACACCGGTGTAGGAAATCTTCAATTTCTTAGCAATTTCTCGCATGGAATAGCCTTCATTTCTAAGAACAAGAATAGACTGTCGAGTTTCAGATGAAAGTTCTCTTTTTCTGGCCATTTTGAGCGTTTAATTGACCCCACAAATGTGATGCTCCAGAAACTCAATCTGCTCAAAGAAGTGCCCATCCAACCAATCCAACTTGTGGGAGCTGCTTCTGGAAGCGTGGGGTGCAATTTCTCCAGATTACCTCAACAAATTAACAGCTAGAATGCCAAAGGTCTGCAATGCTGTAATTGCTGCAAATGGAGGATTCTTTGACGAAAGCAAAGTTTGATGTAAAAAAAATCTTATTTCAAATACAAATCATTATTTCTAACCTTGTCAATGTCTTGACTCTATTTTCTATTCATTTCACAACATATGGTGGTGAATAAGTGTGACTTTTCATGGAAAACACAAAATTGTTTGGGTGATCCCAAACTTTTGAACGGTAGTGTATCTGTCACCTTTTAACAAAACAGAACGGAGAATATGAAAATGTACACAACGCATTGGTACACAATGCTGACCTGTTAAGTAAAGTTTGAAAAGCTCTCTGGGGAAAAATACAGGATGGTCCCTCTTTTCAGCCCTACAATGCATAGCCTACATAGCCTTCTCTACCTTAATGGGAGCAGAGTCTGCGTCCAAGAAAATCCCAACTTTAAATACACATCGCCATACTACCTGCAGGGTTCAGACATTTTCTTGTATTGCCCTACTCTCCCCCCGCTGCGCCTCCCTGAAACTCTTTGGCACCTCCCAGTGGAAGCGGGCCTCACACTTTGAAAACCACTCTCTTACAGCACAGTGTCCGCATCGCTGCACTGGGGCATTGGGATTTGATTTTTTTTTTTTTTTTAGGACCAGAGGGAAAACTCCCCCCTACTGGCCCACCAACACCACTTTCGGCAGCAACTCAGTTTTCCTGGGAAGTCTCCCATCCAAGTACTAGCCAAGCCCATACCTTCTTAGTTTGCATCATTTGGCAGAGCCAGGGTACATTTTGGTATCCAACATGATGAGAAGACAACATCGGCAGTTGTGTTGTGTAATACGAGTCATATTATATAATGTAAGGTAAGGAATACCTGATGAGAAAATCCACTCATCAGTACACTGTTCCTGGCCAGCTCACACATGTCACAAGAGCTCAGCTTCCACACCTGGGCGGCGATGCTGTACTCCTCCATCAAGGGCTCCTGGAAGGAGACATTAACATGAAAGAAAGTTGAGCAACTCATGTGGGTGAAGATGTACACCTGTCTACCATTAACTCCACTGTGTGTGTATATTTCGGCAGACAAGGTGAGAAGTCTTTGCATATTGGGACAGATTTTCAGAATTAAATCAAAATGGAATGAACTGTTGCGTTTTGGGAATGCTGATTGTTGAACTACTGCTATTCTGAGAAGTGAAAACGACAGCATGGCGGGCTTTCTTTTTAATGTTGGAACCACACAACAGTGTATTTCTCAGGGTGTGGCGCAAATAGAGCCTGGATCTTGTCACGGAAAATGTTTTCTGCTCAGGAAAATGAAACGGGGTGGTGCAAATAGAGAGTCTGGACCTTGTCATCTGAACTGGGGAACAACAATGGATGAACCAACCTTGGTGAAGTGGAACTGCAGGGGGTCATCTGTGGACAGAGACACCATGAGGCCCCTGGACAGATACTCTGGGAGGGGGTTACGGTGGTAACTGAGAAACAGGCTGTTGTTACTGAGCGGGGACATGGCGATACCAATCTGAGCCAGGTAGTACAGATACTGAAGTACGGGAGCCTGGATATGAAGGGGAAGATGTCCCATTAGCAATCAAACAGTCAGTCAATCAATCAAACTCTATTCATACAACACATTATCTGCATTTAAAGTACAATGCAATGCAGGGGAAAGATGATATGAGTAAACAGCTCCCATTCATCTCATTACTGGATAACAGGAAAGAGAAGAAATCTAATGATAAAAACTGAAAATGTAAACCTTGACGAAACAGGATAAAGAAGATGTAAGAGTTAGTAAAAAGAGAGCGAGGGAATTACAAAACAATAATGAAATACAATGACAAGGATCAAATCTGAAATATAGTCAATTAATACAAATTATGGCTCGGGAGGTAGAGCGGGTCATCTAGTAATGAGAAGGTCACTGGTTCAATCCCTGGCTCCTCCAAGAGAGCGTGTCGAAGTGTCCTTGAGCAAGGCAATGAACCCCTAACTGCTCCTGATGAGCAAGTTGGTGTCTTGTATGGCAGCCTCCACCATCAGTGTATGAATGAGTGTGTGCTTTGATTCGTCGGTAGACTAGAAAAGCGCTCTCTTTTTTACAACTAAAAAGTTGAGCTCAGGCCCTGTATTGCTTCAATACTTTATCTCTTCACAGAGTCATAGAGGGACAACGTTTTCCTTTGAATGACACATGAGCTGAAGCTGTTGTGACAAAGATGCCGTACCTTCCTGAGGAGCAAGCCATGGGAGATATTTTCTGACAACATAAAGCCTGACACCAGGTGATGGATTGGACCCGCCTCACCGCAATGTGGCCGCAGCACGAGTGTGTGGAACCCCCGCTGCCTGAGATCACCAGTGACACAGATAAGAGAGGGGAAAGAAAGTGATTTTGAAGAACTTTGACAGAAATGAACCCCCTTCCTGTTTTAATTAAGTTACTTATATATTTGATCATCGTTTGGTAAGAGTGGATGATCTTTTATGGATAAGGGTACATTTTGAAAAGAGACCACAAAGACAGCCTCCCATTCACTGTCAATGGAGCAGTTCTGGTTGTGTTATGACTTCACAGATAATTTATTTATATGGCTAAAAATCAGAGGTTTCAAAGTTCATGGGGGAGGGGGACTGTGATGGTTACATACCTGCGCAGGTGATTCAGCACAGTCATGTTAGCATACATATAGTAGAGGTAGTAGGAGTAGGGCGGATTGTTCTCTTCTGTCCAGTTGACAGGCAGAGGACTGTCCAGGTTAAAAATATGGTGTTCTGGCTTCGACTCGTCATCCACGCTATCAAAGCCCACAACCTGGAAGTAGGACCAATGAGAACCACATACAACATTCATAATTAAAGGATTTGTACAACAAACGGTCATCTATGATAGCGCACAGCTCTGCCAGCACAACAGAGTCCCTACATGCTGAAGGAAGAGGTGCAGCTCGGGGTGACTGCCTGGGTTGACTGTAACCTCAAACAGAGGCATGAAGATATTCTCCAGCATCTCCTGAAAGTTGGACAGCTGCTTCTTGGTGTGGTAGACGTCGCTTTAAAGAAAGAGGGGGGGGGGTGAAAAACACAAATTTGCCATTGAGAGATGCACAGCTGTCCAGCAAATTTTATTTTATCACACATAAACTAGATATGTGAGGATTTACGGGTGAGTTTTTTTAATGGAGGTCAACTCACAAGAGTCGGGGCACTTGCACAAGCCAGCGCACGTTGTCTGAGTAGACCTGATGTTTGACAGCCCACTTGGCCAGTTTGGTCCACTCATCTCTGCAGCGACCGTAGATAGATAACCGCAGCTCTACATTCTGGTACTTACTCTCCTCCAAGTCAGCCATCACCTCCTGTAAACGGCAATGAAAGACAGAGTCAGCAGAGGGTGCAACTATCTATCTCACAAACTCTCCATTATTAAGACACCAATGGCAATGCAAGAAGTGCAAGCCAGTGCCTCTAATTGATGATGCATTCTGCAAGCACCTTGATAATGTGACCAAAGTATTTTCCCTCAACATAGTTGTCGGTTTTGATGAATATCTCTCTCAGGATTGACTCGCCGATGGGGTTGTATTTTGCATTGAACTTGTCAAAGCGATGGAAAGTGTTGCGGTCCTGCGAGGAAAAACATTTGAGATTGTTTTTGTTACATGAGTCTATCAGTCTTCCATTTACTGCGGTTGTTATGCCAAATCATTATATATAATTATGCGTTGCAGCAGTTGCTGTATGTTTTGATTTGCATTTTAGCATTACTCACTGCATGCATATCCAGCGTGTCCACACTCAGGTCAAACGCCGTGAGGTTCATGGTCTCAAACACCTCCATAAGTGTCTGACCCTTTCCTCTCTCCACGTGAACAATCTCTGCGGGATATTTCTTCATGGCCCTTTTGATAAAACGCAGCAGGTGCTTCTGATTCATACAAGACGAGGCGTGGATGTGTGTGTCGACCTGCAAAATAGTAACATCTCTGTTTGAGTGGCACTTTTCCTTGACAAAAGTTTACAACATGTTTCACAATCACAAACAAAACAGACTCAAACACTGCCGCACTAGGATTGGGCAGAAGCAAAACTAAAAGACATAGATGGCTGAGAGGGGTGGGAATGGGAATATGGACTCGGGTATGTTTCACACACATACATGCAAAGAGTGTGTGTGTGTGTGTGTGTGTGTGAGCTGACTGGATGGACAGGATAAGAACCCTCATCAGAACAAGGGGCAAAAGAAACAAGTTTACAGTGACCTACAAAAGACAAATTCATTCTAGACAAGTTAAGGCAATGCAGTCAGAGAACTCACCTTACGGATGTTATAGAAGTCTCGATGGGGGACTTTTTTCTGTGCTGCCAGCTCCTTCATCTCGTTGAGCAGGATGTGCATCTGGAACTTGGAGCTGAGGTACTGCAGACGACGGTAGCAGAAGGACTTTCTGTTGAAATGGGGAAGAAAAACAAATACCGGTTTAATCTGAGGGGAATAAAAAAAATCCTTAGTTTATGCAAATTCTAAAATATATGACAAGCCTATGTGCCAGAGAGGAACCGTCAGGAGAGCCCTCAGAGAGGGCCTAAGATATTCTAAAAAACAATGTTTAAAAAGTCATCAGTTCTAATTTTATTTTATCAATTCACAATTTGACAATCAACATCCAAACAAAATTTGTTTCTGAGGAAATAAACTCTTCAAATCTGCCTGTTCAGTTTGTGTTGAAATTTGAAGGGTTAAATGAAAGAAGCCCTTTGTCTTGCTTTCCGAATTTTGCTGCCTCTGCAGTTGCTGGGAAGAAAATGCTATGCTGTCGGCTGTGTAATTGATAGTCCAGCTGTAATTCTACAGAGGTTTTTATTATTATTATTATTATTTTACAATGGCTTTGACATTTTTTATTAAAGGTAGAAAACATGAAGCATGTATTTAAAATGCAATAGGCTTTTGAAACTTGCCATACCAAACAGTAGAAAAATAATCAAGACATTTCACAAATCATCTGTATGCGCTTAGCATTGCCCTTTTCTCAGATAGTTTAGTGTTAAACTCCTACATTCACCTGTATCAAATCATGGAGGTAATTATTTAACAAACTACAGCACATACAAACTGTCTACTAAATACTGTTCTACTTGTCTGTCCTTTTTTAAATGAATGGACACAGGACAATGACCTGTAATTAATCTCATGAATTAAATTAAAAATCACATGAATCCTCTTCATCTTGTATCTTTCAATTTGTCAACAAAGAGGGATAAAACTCATCTCAGAACAGAATCTCAGAACCTTCACTCTTCTTCTTCTTTTGGCTTGTTCCCTGTTTCCCAGGGGTCGCCACAGCGGATTTGATAGTTTCCATCGGTACCCTGTGAGGGCATAGCACTGATGGCGGTCATCGTTAACCCGGGCCTTGACCAATCCAGTATGGTCTTGAGAATCCACATAATAATTTGGCAAAATTTTACGTTGAATGCCCTTCCTGACACAACCACTAACCTTATGGACGGGGGCATAGGTAAAGCGTTGGATGCCATCCCAGTATTCACGGACTTGCACCCATGCCTGTCGCCATAAAGGCACCAACAGATGCAGACACGTAGAGAACCTTTCCAAGACATCAGATAACATCAATCGGAGCCCAGATCAAATCAAATTCCTTATTTTTTTCCTCCGATGTGGATTCTTCGACTCCTCCAGCTCTCTCCATCAGGTGGGACTCTGCTGTTGTCTCTGACAGCATGTCCAATTTTCCGTTTCAAAAGGTTATTTTCCTCCTCCAACTGCAAATTCCTCTTCTTCCACCTCTACACTTCCTTACTTGACACATTCCCCCCATTTTCTGATATCTACGTTCCATCTTCAAACTTCAGGCTCTGACCCCCAATGTTCATCACAGGAGCTCCATGTTCAAGGCCCAATTCTATTTCCCTTGTTGAACGATCCACTGTGTGACGATTGGACAGAGAAGCAGATTCTCGAGGAGGTGTCTTTTTCAGACTAAAGTTGTTTCCAAAAAGTGGCATCTTTGACAGAGTATTTTTAAATGGCTGATGTTAAAATTTAACTGATGGTTGCCTCTCTGGTCGTAATTCTACAGAGGTCCGAGCAATAGTAATTCAGTGAGGGAGTAATTTCAAATGAAAGTAAAATTGACCAATCATATCTTCCCTCTAAATGGTTGGGCTGTTGCCGCTAACTTTATGACAAGTTCCACCCACTGCGGGGGGGGGGGGGGGCACGAATCACAAGATAGTGGGGAAAAACCCACCAATTTAACCTGTTGGTGGACATCATTGCACAAATTATTACCCACGTCGTTTTCAAGATTAATTTTCAATCAAAAGTTGGACATAATCGGCAATGGAAGACCTACACAAAAGATACTTTTTTTCTTCTTTTTTTTTTTTTAATATAACTGGCCGCCGTGCCAACTGATTTTATTCTGGTCACCACCGCCACTGTTTTGTATGGGGAAACGGTCATTATGCAGAATTACCAGTCAATCTGTAAATTTACCAACTCAGCGATCATTATGTACATTTACCGTCCTGTTATCCTCTTTCAATGTTGTATTCTGTAAATTGTGTAAACGCAATATCAATTGTACGTATGTCCGTTTTGGGGGACAGATCACTCCTCTGTTGTCTCCATAAGGTTTCTTCCTATTTGTTCTTTTTTTTCATTAAAGGTTTTTTTTTTTTAGGGAGTTGTTCCTTATCCGACGCGAGGGTCTAAGGGCAGGATGTTGTGTTGCTGTAAAGTCCCTTGAGGCAAATTTGTAATTTGTGATATTGGGCTAATTGACTTGACCTGACTTGACCGCGCCCTGAACCCCAGTAAGTGGCCCACGGGCCACGTCCGTCCCGCGAGAGCCAAATGTCAGGCCCGTGCCGATCCATTGGCACTAACACACCTGTCATATCGTATGAAATAAAGTGTGTGCTGCTCTACTTTATTTTGACCTCACCCCACACCGTACACCTGACCTATGCTGTAGAGTGCGCGTGGATGTAAAATGTACTCCACGCTCTCTACGGTCCTTGACTAGACAGAGCAAATCACCAGCTAAGTCACAGATAATCAATAACTGTCCTAAACCAAGAACATGGCCTGCGCAAAAAAGCGCAAAGTCGACCAGGAAAACTGTCAGTTCAAATCTGACTGGACTGATCAGTTTTGTTTTATTTTACCAGACCACACCAATGCCAAACCGACATGCTTGATATGCATGCAGACTGTAGCTATCTGCAAAGCAGATAATCTCAAGTGGCACTTCAACACTATGCATGATGCCAGTTTTAATGCCAACTATATCCTACAAAAGCAAATATGATAACGTCATAGAAGCACTCCGTTTCTACCATCTGTAAATCAACATCGGCGCATGTTTCATGGCCTTGCTAAAAGAAGGAGCCATTTGCTGATGCTAAGTTGATTAAAATGTGTGCGGTTGATATGGTTGGCAAAGTTTTAAGTCATGATGAGAAAAGCAAGAAAACGGTTGTGGAGCTATTAAAGCAGGTGCCATTGTTGGCTAACATGGCAACAAGAAGAGTAGAACTTTTAGTGGAGGAGTGTTTTTCCAATCTACTCACCGATTTGAAGAAAGCAGAAGCCATATCACTAGCCATAGACTTGTCCCGTGTCTGAACCGATATGGAATGGCTATCTGTGTTCACAAGATATTTTGATAGTAAGGTATTTAGATGGTCAGGAAGAGCCACTTTGTTTGCTTTCTCTGCCTGGGCGCACAACTGGTGAAATCATCTTCGATGAATTAACACAGCGCTTTGAGAAGAATGTCTTGGATGTGAGCAATTTTGTGTCTGTTGTCACCAATTGGGCTTCATCAATGGTGGGACAACACAAGGGCTTAGTAAGCAGGCTTGCCACTGTTAAACCAGCTCTCTTTGCATTTCATTGCATTATTCACATATTAGTGTTTTGCACTAAACTGTGTGGGGAAATGAAAGAGGCGATGGATGCTGTGACAAGACTGGTAAATTTCGTTCGCAAGAGTTCTAGTCTGCAACATCGCCTTTTCAGAGCATTGCTGGAGGAAATGTCAGCTGAACGCAAGGATCTTTTGCTGCATAATGATGTTCGCTGGCTGAGCAAAGGCCGAGTGTTGGAGAGGGTGTGTGACCTGCGCGATGAGGTTGTGTCATCCAGACTGCAGAACCAAAAATCCCAAGAATATCAGAGGTTTTTAAGTGACAATAAGGTGATGGCATATGTTATGTTTTGTGTAACATGTTATATTTAAATCACCTTAATCTGCAATTACAAGGCAAAGAACCACACTGTTGCAGACATGTATGAGGCGGTTGAAGCTTTGCGGTCAAAGCTGAACCTTTTGGAGAGAGACATTCACAGGAGAAAGGTGCACTTTTCATGTCTGCTTAGAAGAACGAAATGCGGGAGGATCCAGAGATGAAGGATTTTGTGACGAGCCTGGCAGAAAACTTCAAGGAACAATTTGAAAGCTCCCCTAAACTCTCAGGTGACAGCCTCCTCTTCCTGAGACAGCCATTCTCCGTTTCAACTGACGGCCAGTTGACTGCGGAGGCCAAAAGGTTGGTACCTTCCATAGGTGAGCCACCTCTTCAGGTGGATGTCTTGGAGATGGGAACATCTGATTTGCTTAAAGCACAACACAAGGACGTTGGGATGAGTGACTTTTGGATCACCGTGGTTCCCAAGCTTGATTCAAAAGCATGAGAGCTATTGCAATGCTCCTACTCACAAGTTTTCCCTCCATATGTGAGTCATTGTTTTCTTCGATGAACTCAGTCAAGAACCAGGAAAGAAACAGACTCTCCAATGTACATCTTGGCCAGTGCCTCAGGATTGCCACAGCGGAAAACAGGCCCAGCATCAGAAGGATTGCCTCATCCCATCGCTCTCACTGATTGGTGAATAAACATCCATTTATTTTTTCCCATTTGTCCATGATTAAATGGTTGGTTTTGGACTTATTTTGTTTCAAGAGTGCTTTTTTTTCTTCTTGTGTGACCGCCAACACAGGCTTTGAGAATCCCAGACTTAAATTATACTATAACTACTACTACTACTACTACTACTAATGATAAAAATAATAATGATGATAATAATAATAACAACATCTGCACGTAAAACAACTTCTGCTAACGCAATGGGGGAAAAAATGAACGTTTTGGCCCTTGGCTTGGTATGCATGACATAATTTGTCCCTTGGGGAAAACTCATTGGGGAACCCTGTCATAGCATATATATATATATATATATATATATATATATGTCATATGGGGGGTTCCCAAGATACCATGATCACGGTTCACTGTCCATGGTTCTGAAGTGTCTGTCGCTAATGGTTGCTTGGCTGTGTGCGCTGTCATGATATGTAGGTTGACATGACATTTTGTTGGTTTTGTGTGGTGGTGGTGGGAGGCTGTCATGTGCTTTGCACCCTGGCCCATTGTCACCATATCCCGCTGAAGGGCACACACAGCTTGTGTGATGATGCAGGGAGGATTTGCATTTTGCTTTAGAAATCAGCTGTTTTTTTTTTTTTTAGATAACACTCTCTGTGCTGTTTGCTCATTGCTTTGCCTAGGCTGGACTAGCGTCTTAGTTTTTGTTTCAGAGCTGGAATTGTCATAGGTAACTTTAGCAGTACTATAGGAGAGGACACAGTAAGCTAGGGTAGTGTGCTTATTTTCCCGAAAATAAAAGGGGGCTCAGAGGATCTAGGTTTAACACGGTTCACTACTGTAATATGTTCAGAATCAAACATGACACTCACACTGGTCCATTGATGATGAGGGCCATCATGACGTTCATATCAGCAATGTACTCCTGCAGGTCTGGATATGGCAGATCCAGCTCTGTGCTCCTGATAGCAACACAGACACTTTAGCAAAAGACTTAAAAAAAAACTTCCTGGCATTCTGCCATCAAGGCCTTTTACAAAAAGCATGCATGTATCAAGTGGTTCATTGCAGTTACATTGGGTTGTAGTACGTTATCAGAATCAAAATTAGAAGCAATTTTGTTTGCCATTTTATTTTTACTGTATATGCATTTTGACTTGATGGGTTGCACAGAAGGGACATGTAGACATTACATAAGATTATGAAGGGCAGCATATACATGAAATAAGAGTTAGGAAATGCATGCATAGGGAAATTCATGATTCTATGTATATAGAATTAATGCAAAAGTAGTTGATAATGCCACTTAGGTCTATTTGTATAAGAGGTAAAGTGACAAGTTTACAATAAGGAACATAGGTGAAAATGGGTCTCTGTTGTTCAGTATGTCCACATCATGCAGCAGAATTATACATCAGGTTATATCAAGTGTATGTATCTCACTCATCCATTGTGTTTCTGGTAGTGTACACATGCACCACGCCGTTCACCATCTTGCAGCCATAACCCATGTCAGGGGGCTGGCTGGCAGGGTCCTGGTTCTCATAGGGGTGTGTTTCAGAAACAGGTGGGTGCACTGTGGCATCTGAAAGGAGACAGGATGTCATCCTGTGTTGTGGTGTGGAAACAAGGTGGAAGAGTGCATGCAACCAAACAGGTCCAATGTTCACAGTTTCGTTTTCACAGCCTGAAAGTTGTAACTGTTTGTTCAAAGCTGAGTGACAGGTGGGTTGTGAAATCCTAAATTTGTGACCCTGATATGTGTTATAGAGGGAATATAGATTATAGATTGAGATGGCTTGGACATGTGTGGAGGAGAGATGCTGGGTATATTGGGAGAAGGATGCTGAATATGGAGCTGCCAGGGAAAAGGAAAAGAGGAAGGCCAAAGAGGAGGTTTATGGATGTGGTGAGAGAGTACATGCAGGTGGCTGGTGGGAGAGAAGAAGATGCAGAGGACAGGAAGAGATGGAAACGGATGATCCGCTGTGGCGACCCCTAATGGGAGCAGCTGAAAGTAGTAGTAGTACATATGTATTGTAGAGGGGAACCTGTGCATGCCACAGGGAACAGGAATCATGCCAACAATAAGGTCAGAATCCTAATCTTTACATGAAGCTGGAAAATAATAACTGTAATTAATTATATGTTATGTATCATTTGTTGGAGATGGTTATATTTGTTGAATATATTAACTGATTATAATTACAATTATTTGTTGCTGGTATGCAGTATGTGGGTTCTTAATGTAGTCCTGTGATGTAAATCTGTAATCTATGTCTTCATTTGTCTCTGTATATTTGTGTGTGTGCATGTGTGCGTGTGTGTTTATGTGTGCTCGAAGATGTGTGTGTATTTTGTGTGAGAACAAATCCTTTGCATAATAAGAGTTTGAAACTGGTATTTGTTGATTATCCGAGGCTTAAACAATAGTTTTCTAGCATGTAGTCCATAGGGTCTTAGTGTAGTTCTGTGAAGTACATTCGTGCATACTTCATTTACAGCCTTGTGTTTGTTTTTGTCTTTATGCGTGGGTGTGTAGTGTCAGTGTATGTACCAGCAGTAACATTGGCCTCTGGGATCTCCTCCTCATAGATGCCCATATCCAGGGGTCTCTCACTCAGCTCCTGCAGGTATCGAGATGTAGTCTTGCAAAAGCTCTGCAATGACAGGCCTACGTACTTCTCTCTTATGAAGAGTGCCTTCACCACACACTTGGCAGCATCCAGCAGATCTGTGAAGGGAACCTAAAGGGAAGGACAACAGACAGATGATGGAAAGGTGAAAGGAAAAATAAAAATAAAAAAGAGAGGGTATCCGTTTTCTTAAGGGGGAGGCTTTATTTTTCACTCTTACGATTGAGGATCATTAGAAAATTAACTCAAAATGCTTCTGGAGGAAACACTGAGGAAGAGCGTGCATGCAGGGTGGAGTGGGTGGAGAAGAGTGTCAGGAGTGATTTGGGACAGAAGGGTACCAGCAAGAGTTAAAGGGAAGGTTTTCAAGATGGTTGCGAGACCAGCTATGTTATATGGTTTGGAGACAGTGGCACTGATGAAAAGACAGGAGGTGGAACTGGAGGTGGCAGAGTTGAAGATGCTAAGATTTTCACTGGGAGTGACGAAGAAGGATGGGATTAGGAACGAGTATATCAGAGTGATAGTTCAGATTGGAAGGTTTGAAGACAAAGCAAAAGAGGCAATATTAAGATGATTTGGACATGTGCAGAGGAGAGATGCTGGGTTTCTTGGGAGAAGGATGCTGAATATGAAGCTGCCAGGGAAGAGGGAAAGAGGAAGGCCAAAGAGGAGGTTTATGGGTGTGGTGAGGGAGGACATGCAGGTGGCTGGTGTGACAGAGGAAGATGTAGAGGACAGGAAGAGATGGAAATGGATGATCTGCTGTGGTGACCCCTAACGGGAGCAGCCAAAGGCAGTAGTAGTAGCTTTTGGAGGAAATACTACCCTTGGCATCAGTAATATTCTGACTTACCCCACATTTCTCCTCCCCAGAGATGGTGACCCGCTGGTACTCCTTCTCTGGGATCATTTCCCTTTCCTGCAGGTCAGGAGATTGGTTCTGCTCTTTCATGTATCTGATTGCAGACCAAAGAAATAACGTGACTTTTCCGTATGAGGGGATTAAAGATGTCAGCTGAGACAGAGAGAAGAGGAGAGTGCCCTTGGCTCTCTGCGGTGTTTTTCCACTTTACTTACTCGAGGTCTGTTGCGCTGTCGGTTTTCATGAACTCCTGTTTGGCTCGCAGGAGGATGTCTGGCTCAAACCTGAGGACAAAGGAGTGGAGTTTACTTTGGGAAGAAGCATCTGTGTTTGACTTTTAGGATCACCCTTGAGAACACAGTTTTGCAATCAAACGGTTGCTCGGGTCAGTGTGTCGCTTAACCCACGCCTGCCCATCCTTACTTGACATCCTGGCTGATCTGTCTCTCCAGGCGGTGCCGCCTCTCCTCCAGCTGTTCAATAGGGCTGTCCTCTGGGAATTCATAGGGGGCGCTGCGCATCTCACTTTCCGCCAGGCTGCGCGTAAACAGCTCCTACACATGGACACACACACACACACATTAAGAATAGCCATGAATTTAGTGGTAGCAGAGTGTCAGGGAAAACTTTTGATTTGTTGAGTCGATAAGAATAGAGGGGCGCTGACCTCGGCGATCTCCTTGTACTTTCCGTCCATGGATGTGCGAAGGTCAATGGATTGCTTTAAGGCCAAAGGGATCCCAGGAAGGGAATGCTGGGAAGTGAGGAGGTGGCGGGCACTGCGGAGATCAACTGGAGATAAAGGGAGCGAAAAAAGGGGAGGGGGGGGAAACGATGGAAGGATAAATAGAGAATATCAGTGGGGGTTGTGGGAGGGGTATGAGCCAAGGGGGAGGAGTGGAGACAGGTTCTCTTTTAGCTGTGTTTTCAGACTCCGTATTTGTACACGCATGCTGTGGTGAGGCAATTTTACAAAGTATGCCTTTAAATAACACAACCTTTTATAACTCCTAGCAAACAGTGTTGGCTAAGTAAAAGTTCAGGTTGGTTCGCTGCTGATATGGCCCATGAGCTGTGAGCTTATAGCTACCATCTTCTTGACAATACAAGCAAAAAGCTTCCTATTTCACTCAGCAGTCGAGGGAAGTGAGGATTCATGTGAAGAGTGGATTAGAAAGAAAAAAGTGAATCAGTAAAAGTAGCTTAATCAACCGTGACTCAATGAGTGTATTTTTTCCCCCTTCGGTAGCCCTCATCATGTCAGCTAATACCCACTCCACAGTGGCCAAAACCCAGACTACAGATGCTTGTTGTTCCTCTGTCAGTCCACCAGTCAGTTGGCCTTCACACAGCAGTGGAGGTCTGTGCTCAGCGACTGTGCCTCAAGGCACAATAGACCATTCAGGTGGAGAAGCCCATTAGCACATACACCGATTAATGCCCTCCATTGTTACTTCAACAAGACTCAAGCTCGATTCATTCCCAGTTCTCATGGAACGGTACCGGGGGGGGGGGGGGGTTGCAACTGAAAAAGGCTCAGGCCCAGCAGCAGCTGGGAGCAGATGCCAGAAACAGGATTGGAACTTGTTTAAAGTAACACGAATACAGAGAGTTTATGCACCATACAGAGAAAGTAGGGAGAGTGGGTGTCTTCACCTTTTTGTCCCCCCCTGGGGTATAGTATTTAGCCATCTCTGTGTGACCATATTAATTTTTCCCTCGAAACACCACACCTGCCTTTGAAATATTCATCATCTTGCTGAATATTTCATCTTCTGTGTGCTAGAATGTCTTTGGGCCTGCTGCCCAAAGACACACACACACACACACACACACACACACACACACACACACACACACACACACACACACACACACACACACACACACACACACGCACACATTTTTATACTCGCACAAAAAGTCCAGATAGTTCATACGGTACCTGCAGCATGATAACAAAACAGTATTATATAACAATTTGACTTTGCATCATCTAAATGTGTTCAGCCTGATTAAGAGTAAGATCTAACAGAGGGTGTCAGTGTTTCCTCTGTGGGGGACAGCAGAAGAGACCAAGGGAGCCCAATTAGTGTCTTAGCTTGGCCAATTAAGACTCGAGAGAAAGTTCTCATTAGCAGATATGAATAGCAATACGCCTGTGCTGAGTCAGACGGACACCTTTTAAGAGACAAGAGGTGATTTTATAATCAGTGGCCAGACTGCATCACACCACGTGCTTGTCACCTTCTGCCTAACACAGCCCAATCAACACCTCCTACTCAACAGGCAACAACTTTCACTGTTCGACAAGGGAGCACCATCACTGCATACAATACTGAATAACAACAATCACCTTATCATTAAATAATATTTCACAGAAAACTTTAGGATGAATGAATACTATCACAGCTGACATCTCATTTATCAAGTTTCCTGATGTTAGCAATTATTCAACATTTTGAGGCTGCGTACTTCAACACTTCTGTAAATCACTTTATCATTATAACAAAACCAGCAATCTGTAGTCTTAACTGAGAAGATCTGTTGTGAATAGAATAGAAGAGGATGCTTTTTTATGCAACAGAGAAACTTTGGCCTTAAATCCCAGCCACAAAGTTCAGCTGAGTCAAGATACCAGCACCTCTGCTAGTGATAGGAAGAAGAACGCCTGTGTATTGTAAATCATTGCCATCCAGTGGTCAGCTAGCATGTTATTACCACTGTCAGGGGGCGGCAGATCAATTTGTCATGACAGCAGTGGACATTGGTGCATAGGGCAGGATGCAACCCACGGCAAAGGCATCCAAGCTTGGCCAAGCCAAGCCAAGCCAAGTAAAGCCCACCGGGCCTAGAGCTAATCCCCTAATGGCTGCTATATTTGGGATGGTTGCATCTATGGTTACATAACCACCCCCCCCCCACACACACACACAGTTTGAAAACACACCACTAAGGAATTACAGTCAGGCATATTTCTCTCAAAACTATGCACAAGTTAGTTTGGCTGAAGGAATTATGGATCAGATGGGATCAGCAGGGGAGAGGTATGCCGTGTTAATGCAAGCCTATTGGATTCCAAACCATGTGGATGCCTCCAGCTTCTTACTGGCCCGCTCACTGGAACAAATCTCAACAAAAAAAAAACAAACTATTGAATTGTTATTGACTCTAACACCTAAAGCACAACTTGCAAACTCCACATTGTCAACAAACAAAAAACAAGCGCCCTTCCAAAGCTCATCTCTCTGTGACTGAGTCCTAAAAGGAGGTCAGATGCTATCATCTTGTTAAGTGAGTTCCACTGCATGCATATTTCATCAGCAATGGAGAGCGTGGCACATACTCAACCAAGTCTCACTCGATCCTTTTCAAACAAAATAGTGTGGTGTTCGTGGTCCTCAAGGTCATTACTAATGACAGAAGGAATGGAAAATCCCCCAAAACCCCCTAAGAGGTGAAAACCAGGAAGTCAGGGTCAAGAGACTTCCTGTGAAATTAACTCCATCCAAGCACTGGATCTTTTCTCTTCCTCCTTTTGATGAGTCTCGGAAAAAAATTGTTACGAGAGTGCTGCGTGTATCAGAGCTCAGACGCTGATCCGATGTCAGAGATTAGTTTACCCTAATACACTGCCTTGTGTGACAGTCTAATTCATTCATCTCACAGGGAGTAAAAAGTCTCTGTTCCTTCACCTATTGACCGAGCAAAGGGACACATAGCAGAGAATCAGTGCTAGCCACACAGCGGGCATGCAATATTGGCATATAGACGATTATGCCTAAAGAGACAAGAGTTTCCCCTCTTCTCCTTTCTTTGCTTTCTTTATCACTCTCTCATCCTTTTTCTGTCATGCTTCTACAACTATCCTGCACCGGCTTCCAATGACTCTGCAGAGTCAATGTCAAGCCCTCAAGAAATGACAAGGGCATCCTCCCATTGAGAAAGCTGCACATACTTATATCCTTAGTGGATCACTATTGCGAGGAAAAGAAAACAATAAGAATGTATCCAAAGGAATTGAATCAAGTGCAAGTGGACTTGGTATCAGTTGCACTTGATTCAATTCCTTTGGATAACCATGACCTGGGTGAATGAGAACATTCACAGACAATAAGAATGTAGACTGTCAGCAATCATCACATTTTGTTCACAGGTGCGGTTGGAAAACAAAATGTCTGCTGCTTCATGAGACAATGTTCCTCTCTCTCTCTCTCTCTCTCTCTCTCTCTCTCTCTCTCTCTCTCTCTCTCTCTCTCTCTCTCTCTCTCTCTCTCTCTCTCTCTCTCTCTCTCTCTCTCTCTCTCTCTCTCACACACACACACACACACACACACACACACACACACACACACACACTACTGCAGCGTTATCATATTTGCAACCTGATAGTGGGCATAGCACAGAGAATGCAGCAGCATCTGAAAATGTGCATGTGCACCTCTAAGGGATGCTTACACCTTCATCATCTCACACTCCTCCGCAACAAACAGCTGTCATGCACAATTTGTAAATCTAGTTTTTCTTTCTGTCCCCAAAAATGGCATAGTAGTTGGGGCCATGTATATCTCTGCAGTCTGACAAAAACTTCTTTTCTGTCTTTTCTATATATCTCTCAGCCTTCTTACTGTCATGATAAAGAAAAGAAAAGAAAAAACAGCCAATGAAGTTAAGACTTCCCACTATCCTTACAAAACAGCGCTCTCTCTTTCTCTCTCCCACTCAGATCCCTACAGTTGGTGTTGGTGGTGTCAGCACATGATAAATCGATCTATACTCTCTGTCTTTGTGCACAGTTGCAATCGGTCCACACAGAACTGCTCAGCACTATATATACAGCATTGCTCAGGGCAGTTACACGAAGCAGTGAAGAAAGACAGGGAGACAGAGCTGAAGTGAGCGGGAGAAAGGGGGAAGTGGCGGGGTGAGTGGAATAGAGGACAGCATTATTGTTGTTTTGTGCAGGGTGAGGGTAGTGGAGCGTACCTCTCTCCTCAAAGCCTGCGTTACCCAGCAGCTAACGGGACTGGAAAAGAAAGAGTCTGCCCTGCCAGAGAGATGGAGCATGCCAAACAGCAAAGGGCCCAGGATGGCATCTGCTGTCCTAGCAAGGTGGGTTAAACATGACGGGAGGGAGGGATGGAGAGAGGGAAAGAGGAGAGAGAAAGAAAGGAACACCACATACACTCAGTCAAGTGACAACTCTGGCAAAGCGTGCACGCACACGTGCACACACATATTTATCAATATACAAGATCACACACACACACACACACACACACACACACACACACACACACACACACACACACACACACACACACACACACACACACACACACACACACACATCTCCGCTATTCCCTTAGCCTGCCCTTGTCATACATACACAGAGCTGGTCCAGTAGATCCATGCACTTCCCTCTCACATCCCAGTGTGTGACCCCCCGCCCCCCTCTCTGTCTGCCTGCCTCCTGGTTTAGGCCAGCTGTCGCTGCACTAGCTGCCTCTGCAGCTGATCCTCGTCATTTAAATGCCTCTGACATCTTTCTGGACTGTACCAAGAGGAGCAGAGGGATAGGGGGAATAAGAATGCACATCACTTGCAGATGTGGAGCTTTCTCAACCAAGTCTGCCATGTTTGTTTTTCTCTCATCACCCCTCTCCTCTCTTTTCCTGATTTGAACCTTGTTTCCCCAAGGGAAGCAAGCATGTGTGTGGGATGTTTGTGTGTAAATGTGTCTAGTGTGTGTGTGTGGGTGTGTGTGTGTGTGTGTGTGTGTGTGTGTGTGTGTGTGTGTGTGTGTGTGCGCGCGCGCGCGCGCTCACATGTAAATACATGTGTCGGAATATTTGCACAGTCCCTATGTGAATAAAATGGTTCAGTCCCTGGGGAAAGGCTTGAGATGTCATGGTCTTTTTGTCTATTGAGAAGCAGCGGTCGGAGGGAGATGACCGCCTAAATGAGTCCTCCCCTACATCTCCTCTCACATGAATGAAATTAAAGGGCCCTCACATCGCCCGTTATTCATGCAACAACACTTTCTAGAACATTATTTCCCATGCCACTAACACAGAAGTCTGTGTATGCCACATGCATGTCTCTCGGAAATATCACCTGTAAAACACAAAACAAATGATTTCAAGTCAACGTTTGTGCGACAGCACACAATGTTGAGACCATTTAAGCACATGAAAGTATAAATGCCTGAGAAACCTTTGATCGTATTTGGACATGTGCTGTATACTTGTGTATGTACATGCATGTACATGTGTATGAACAGTTCATGCAACCACAGTCCTTCTGTGGTCACTTTTTTACATGTTCAGGGTGCTTACAAATCTAATGTTTTAATTTTATCACTGCAATTACTTTTCCCATATGCATATGATTAAACTAGGCCATCAGGAGTATTTGGTTACATATATCATCTAGGTGCTATGTGTCTGGCCTTATCATGCCTTAACATTAACATTGTTAACATTGATGCTTGCAATGGTAGTTATCAAGGAATTTCCACTTTGTGCACCATTGCAAATCTTTTCTTGACTGTCAATGAAATGTAAAAAATGAACAAAAAAAAGTTCATGCTTTGACAACTAACTGGTTCATTTGACTGGCTATGGCCGGAGTAGCTGGACAGCAGATATTTTCTGATTTGGCTCAGACTGCTCCTCATGTGATTTGATTAGGACAGGATCTTCGAGTCATGCCAGACTCAAAAATCACTCTTCCACTTAACTTGGATTCTGACCTTTGCTGAAGTCAAGACAACTTCCACACGATGTACCTAGGTACCTAAATGAGCATCATCTGACCAGATTTATTCCACTGAATGTCAGGGAAACTAAACAATTTATTTAATTTGCCATTAGGCTGAACGGCATTTTCCTGCCAATCTTGTTTTCTCTCACTCAGACATTAAATCAAACATTAGATATTGTCTTAGGTAAATCAAAATTCCCCTAGGAAACAATTCAATATAGACTGATGATATGGAGTCAAACTTGTAAACATGGGTTTTCATGCAACTATGCTTTGTGTTATGTTACTATAGACCATGGCCGTACCTTGAAAAAATCCTTAATTTGCTTTACTCTTTTGCGATCACGACTGAAACAAATAGCTTCCTGTCATTTCAGGATGCTGATGAGGTGTCTGAATACCCAAACCAATGCATTCCATACAAACTAATAAATCTGTGATGTAATCCAAGGTCTTGTGGTAGAATATACTTTACACTGACATTTAGAAACATACTCCACCAAGAAAGAAGAAGACATTTCAAATTCAGATTTCTCTCATGTCTGTTAAATGGTCTGTGAAGACGCCGCCACTAAACTGGAGCAATCCAGTTTCCAAAGCAATTTTTTTTTTCAGTGTAGCCAGAACATACTGGAGCATGGAGGGAAATCAAATTCGACCTGACATCAAGGTTAAATAATTGTGCTCTTTCAAGGCTCTCGAAGATCATTTCGATCTAAATGCCTATTCGTGCGTAAATGCAATCTAGCAATATGACTAATCAAATCCCTATGGCTCGGAGGAGAGCATACCCAACAAGGCTGCTGTTCAAGTGTTTTGTCAAATAGCCTCATCAGTCCCGCTACATTTATTTCCACCAGGCTCCCTCCCATGGCCTAATGCTGAACAACACACAGGGTCAACACACTGTCAAGTCAACATCAGGGAACTGTAAAGTCATAAACACTGAACATCCAAAAGTCCAGTGAGAGCTAGTCAGCTTAAAAAGGAATATTGACGACGAATAAACCGACTATAGTGAATCAAAACGCTGCATCATATCAATCATGAGGTATCGTCTTAATTTATGAACAGGTTCAAAAGATCTCGGGAGAGCGTTGCTGAGAATACCTTTGGTCCTTTCCTGAATGTATAGTGCTATTAATGACCAGGTGGGAAGCAGGCCCTGGTAGTCCACGGGTGTCGGGTTCCCAACGTGTGATACAGCAGCTAAGGCTAGTCCAGCAAAGTCTTTGGATCCCTATATCTACAGTATATGTCCCACCTCACCCACCCCATCTACTCTGAGTAATGGTGGAGTGAGAGATGGCCCAACCCACAGGGGGAGAAACCCACAGGAAACTTAGCAGGCCAACCACCAGTTCACCTGCGTAAACAAAGGGTGGGCCTGAGAGAGGCTACGACTGTACGACAGTGCATAGATGCAGATGTGAAGCAACTGACTGAAGGTTATCAGCTGTATTAGCCAACTTTTGGGTGTGAAAGCAAATTCTCAGTCAATCATTAAGCACAATTCAACTTGTGATGGTGGGGTGATTGCATTCCACCAGACATGGAGGCCTGGACATTTAATGCTCTGCAATTCCTTCCTGTCAGGACTGTGTCTGGTCATGTCACACATCCTGACATGTGTATGCATGTGGTGGTGATAAGACATGATTCAACAAAACCACTTGTAAACCACACATGCCCAAAGGGCAATGGGTTCAAAGATCAATCGAGCAAATGGGATCATAGGAAATGGGCTGTTGCCGTTCCTCTGTTCTATTATCATATTCCTGGAAATGGGAGCACCCACATTACAAGGCCCACATTTTGTTACAAGCTCCCAAGGACCAGACACATCACTTAGCAGACATTTACAGTTAGGCCTAACCAGCATCATGACTATTACATCACGATTATTATAGTGGCCATTTGTCGTCACGTTGCAATGACATCATCGCCTTCTACAGTCTACTTCATGGAGTCCGTTTTTTTTTGTTTTTTTTTGGTGCCCCCCCCCCTTTTCTCCCCAATTGTATTCGGCTAATTACCCCACTCTTCCGAGCCATTCCAGTCGCTGCTCTACCCCCTCTGCCGATTCGGGGAGGGCTGCAGACTACCACATGCCTCCTCCTATACATGTGGAGTCAACGGTCGCTTCTTTTCACCTGACAGTGAGGAGTTTCGCCGGGGAGACGTAGCGCATGGGAGGATCACACTATTCCCCCCAGTTCCCCCTCCCCCCGAACAGGCGCCCCAACTGACCAGAGTAGGTGCTAGTGCAGCAACCAGGACACATACCCACATCTGCCTTCCCATCCACAGACATGGCCAATTGTGTTTGTAGGAACACCTTACCAAGCCGGAGGTAACACGAGGATTCGAACCGGCGATCCCCGTGTAGGCAACAGAATAGACCGCTACGCTATCCGGACGCCCTATGGAGTCCGTTTTCAATATATAGTCATCCATTATAAATACATGTAGTGCTTTGCAGGTGTGGCAGTGTCAGCGCTCAAACATGTACAAAGGGATGTGAGCCACGATCTGTGCTGGGCGGTGAGTGGGTGGCACAGTAATCATAGGGCTACAATTTTCACAGATTGTGAAGTGATTCACCCCTGGCTGTCTGCTTCATACCGTAAACCCTGCAATGACCTGCTGAACGAGGGCCGTGGTGGGGCCTCAGCTTTAGCCTGTGATAATGGAACAAGAACACAAAAGTGCTTGATGACGGCTGGAGGAGTGTCCAATGTTCAGTGTCCTCTGCTTTTCTTGCATATTTTGGGAATTTATAACCTTACAGAGAGGAAAACATTAGGAGATTCAAGTGCCGGCCATTTCTGATGAAATACTAATGATTGGCTGGGAGACCGTCAGAAAGTGATTGAGCGGGCGAGGATTAAAAATCAAAGTAATCAAAGCTCTTGCATGCTTCTTACTGTCATTCAAGAAAAATGAAAACTTTTGTTTTCAAGAAGTAATAAATATTTGAGGAATATGGAAAGTATTTGAAAAGAATTCAAAGTGGATCGATGAAAGGGATCAAGCAGGTGATTCATGATATATGAACGGATTGTGAGCCGTCTTGAAAAGGAATGGAAATTGTAACCAGACGATCAAAAATTCATTAAGAATACGAAGACAGAATGCTGATTTTAATATTTAATGATCCCTCCAATGCAGTTAAATTGTCATTTATATCTTTGGACTATATTTTCATCCCATGAATAGTCTGGCTCACAAATATTAATATTTGTAGACTAGTTCCATACATTTTATACTTTTATGCTGTGCCTTGGACAAGATTAATGACCTCTTCCAGAACCAGACAGACGGATGAGTCACCTGCATGTCATCTGTGCTTACCCAGATGGTCCCTCGATTGCTTTAATGAACATGAAATCTGAATCTTATCATTGTGTGCTGCTGCAGAGCCTGTCTAAATCTGACCCTGAGGGCCTCAGGACCGAGTCTGCAGGCTGTCTGCCTCTCCTCTAAAAACAAGAACCCATCTCTGCCTCTGTCAAACACAATAGCTAAGATAGCCTCATATCAACTCAGGAAGTCTCTCACGGTCTGGTGAACTATTATAGTTTTTGTCGTGACTGGTCAGCCATGAGCAGTGAATGAGAGATATTAGAGAGAGAAAGCAGAGAAAGAGAAGAAGGCGGAGGAAAGTGATTGATGGAGAAAGCAATGCATTTCCCTCAGATATTCAGCAAATCTTATTCATGTTGAAGTTAAAAGTTAATCAGACATGTTTGCTCCAGGAGCAATATATGTCAGTTATATCACCTCACCATGGCAAACCATTAGAAACCCTCATGGCAAACATATTCTTCTTTTGGGAGACGTCGATAACAAATGTATATATTTAATGTAATGTTACGTAATAGTGATATAAATCCAACAAGGCCAGTGTGTTTTGGACAGATGATGCAGTCCAGAGGCAGCCCCCCCCCCTTATTTCATCAGGATGAAAATGTCACCAGCATTAGCATCAATGACTGAAGCCATGAAACTTGTTTTCTCTGAAAGATTGCTTTCGTAATAAAGAATGCCATGTGAATAATTAAACAGAGTGGCGGTTAAACGAACTGCATTCTCCGTTCTAGTCGATTCAAAAGGCCCTACTCTTTGTAGCGGGGATGAATGGCTGACGGGTGTGCATATATGAGCATGGAGGCTAATCCTCTCATTCAGAAGTGGATCAAAAGCACAGATGTGGTCGTACGCTTCCAATGTATGTATCTCTCTCCAGGGTAGTAGCTGGCAACAGGCACCCCCTGAAAAATGTCAGCATCAGGCTACATATGACTTAGCGCCATGTCTAACTTCTCAACCACAAACACCATTCAGAGAGCACGAAGGATCTCGTGGTAAATTGTGTTCTCACACCCAGCTGATGTTACATTATGTACAGTATTTACATATGTTGTGAGGTTTAATACATATACAGTGTGACGGGTTACTGAGCCAATACAGAGACCATCTCCTAAATGTACAATTATCCACTGCTTTATCAGCACAAGCAACAGGTTTTCATTTCCCCAAACTGTTCACAGCAATAAAAGTATTTACACTGAGGCTTCTTTTGACAATTTCCCCCATGCGGCTTTGTCCCACTGGTTAATTAAACATTTTCAGAATTTTTTTAAGAAAACTAAATTGAATGATAGAATATACTGTATCATACTGCAGTACACTACTGTGATCATCATGCACTTTAAATACACTACCCCAGCCTTTACACTCTCCTTGGCTCTACAGTGTCAGTAGTGTGACATACATTATTTCCTTAACAGGACCAACACACCCCTCCCCACCCCCACCCTCCATTTACCTGGGCTGGCTGTGTACTGCAGGCTGCCCCGCTTCCGGAAGGGGGACAGGGGCTTTGCTTTGGCCCCAGCCCCGACCCCAGCTGCCATCCCGGCGGGCACGTTGGAGGACATGTTCCCAGTCTGTGGTTGTGCTCAGCGTGGATGGGAGAGGAAAGCTATGTGAGTCAGAACTGCAGCAGATGGAGTGTCAGGGAGCTACAGAGTAAGAGATGGGAGGAGGAGGAGGAGGAGGAGGAGGAGGAGGAGAAAAGAACATATAGAGGAGTTGAAAGAGTGAGAACAGAGAGAGAGGGAGGGATGGAGGAAAGGCAGAGAGGGGAGATTTATAGTGCAGCGAGAAGGGCAGGAGACAGAAGATGAGAAGAGGGGAGGCGCAGCACAGATGCTGGAATGGGAGCTTGAGGGGGTTTGATTGCGATGGTGTGCGTGTGTGTGTATGTGTGGTACATTGTCAGGATCTCCAGAGTGGTTGGAGCATCCCACTAATTTTCCTGCTGCAGTAAGAGAGACTCCGCCCCCCTTAAAAAGACCCCCATGCTGTAGCTGCAGTGTTGACGAAAAATGGGGGCGTGACACAGAGGCTAGACTCCCCTCTGCTTAGCCCCCCATGCCTGCACACTGCACGTACACAAGCATATTGTAGAGTACAACGGGAACACACCAGCTCCGTACTCGAGTAGGATCTGTTGCTGTGACAACCACAAATCCACGTGGGAGAAAATCAATGTGTAGTGTGCAGTAGTAGTTGTGGTCACAGCACAAATGATGTTATGGTTTAAAAAAAAACCAAAAAACCCCAAAATCAAAAATGTACAGAATCTACCAAGGCAGTCTCCGGGCATCTGTGGTGACTGAATGGCTGTGTTAAAACGCTCCCCAAAATGTGATGTAAACAGAGGACTGGGGTAGGAGCGAGGATGTGATGAGATAGAGCTGTGAGATGGAGTGACAGGCCAGTCCGTGCCGAGAGGCAAAGCATTCTTGGAGTTGACTGGGCTGTGAAATATTTGATGGGAAGGATGAGCAGAGAGAGAAAGAGACCTGGATAGACTTCAGGTCATCTGCCTTATGGCTTCTGAAACGTTGTCATGTTGCAGACACACTCATAGACATAATTATACCATACATCCAAATTTGTTAAGTTTTATATCCTAGGCAATATGGCAATTTTGGTGTTGTCGAGTTTGCACTGAATTGTAAATTCACCCGCACGCTATGTGGGGGGGGGGGTAACAAAGGTCAGGTAGAAACTTGTGATTAGCATAGTCTTCTTATTTGTTATTTGATTGCAATCATTTCAATTGAATCAAGATGTCGAACAAATAAACCCTCTCTCATTTTGGTGGAAACCCTCAGAAAAACACCATGTGTGGGTGCATCTGTTGTGTAAACCACAAGCATACATGTGAAATAGCTCAAAATCCTCACAAGTGCCTTATATAATGTCTGTTGAGAACTTAGAGGGATCGATTCTGGGCTATATTTCCACATAGGCGGTCCAGAAATGCAGATGACAGCACATATGGAATCCCTTCCAAAGCTTTCTGCCCCCCTACTGGCTCTTCGGGTTTACATAACAATGGCCCTCTGAAAACAGCCTGAAAGCCTGCAAAACCCAACTGTCTGACGAAACTGCCCCCTGTTCAGTCCTGAGAAAGCCAAGAACATTTTCATGGAAGGACCATCAGATGTTAAGGCATGGGCTGATGCTACAGAGATATGCAGGAGGGGTAATTTCACTGCTAAATTCTGCATGGGTTCTGTGTTTAAAATCAATGATATATGCATTTGTATTTCATATTTCATTGAAAACATGGAAAAGAGTAACATTAAATGTGTATGTTTGATTAATTTTTTTTTTTGATTAAAGTTTAGGTGCAAAATATTAATTTAGGTGGACACCTCTGATATGGCCAAGGTGAAAATGATTGACTGCATGATTTTTTTTTCTACTTTTATAGAACTCAATCTAGGGGGTGGGGACATGTGGAGAATGGCTCTAGCAACCTCTTGTGGCAAATACAGGGAAGTAATGGAACTGACTGCACCATAATTCACTGCAGTATGTGGGGAGAGAGAGAGAGAGAGAGAGAGAGAGAGAGAGAGAGAGAGAGAGAGAGAGAGAGAGAGAGAGAGAGAGAGAGAGAGAGAGAGAGAGAGAGAGAGAGAGAGAGAGAGAGAGAGAGAGAGAGAGAGAGAGAGAGAGAGACTTCTCAGTATAATGCTTTGCACTGGAAGGTACATCTAACAGGATAATATCCATGGTACATACACACAGTATAGCACAATATAGCACAATATACACCTCCAAAAAAGTGCATTAAAGAGGGCTTATCAGGCGCTTTGAATTTGATCATCACAAGTGGTGGATTATGTAGACATTTTCCTTTTTTTAGTGAACATTTCTGGAATAAGCAGGTATTGTCTCATGCTAATAAAGATCAACATATTTGAAAAAATAACGATTTTGATGAGTAGGCTGTGTCTGAGGTAATCTTTAATGTTATCTCGAACATCTCGCTGAATGTACATCACATTTTTCAAAATAATATGAAGAATATATCACTCTTGATTATATTCATATACCCTTTTCCTTAAAAAGCCCTCAGAGGTTTGCTACAAACGCATTAAAGAATGTAGGTCTCCCCTCTGCAACTTTCTTGCAATGATGTAAGACACAAATATTAAAGAATAAGAAACATGTCCGACTTAAATTCTAATAAGCAACATCATTTTTGATTCACCTATCTGTCTTGTCCAGAGTGAGAGGTCAATTTTTGATCATTAGTAAACAAATTGATTGATTGATTGATTGATTATTCATGGAAAAAACACAAGCTACAACATATAGCTTAATCCTGGTAAGGAAATCACAGAAAGTTGAATCAGTTCATCTGGACACAATGTTTATTGAGACAGAAATGTTTCATCACTCATCTTAGTGACCTCTTCAGTCTCAGACTGTGTTAGATTGGACTGAAGAGGTCCCTGAGATGAGTGATGAAACATTTAATAAACGTTGTGTCTAGATGAACTGATTCAACTTTCTGTGATAAGCTACAACATATTTCCCTCAATAATCAAAAAGACAGTAAACTGCTTCCTGCCTCCACACACACACACACACACACACACACACACTATCCCCATTCCCCCAAATCTGCAATTGTGTGATTTGTGTTCAAATATGAAGTGTCATCGATAGAGAACATCAATATCAATTATACAAAAAACCCTCTTGGAAATACATTGCTGTTGAAATATGAGATATTGCAGATTATTCATATGCATATAGCTATGTCAAGTTCAAACAGTAAAAGATTTGGCGCTAGGACAAAAGGACTTGATATAGCGGGTCTACAAAGTGACAATGCAAGATATATTGTGGATACTAACTAATTTACATACTATACTGTACTATACTACATTTAGCACTATACTATACTACATTTAGCACGTTACAGCTGTGTGCATTCTAGTAGCTCTGCATACAGTGTGGTTTCGGTGCACAACAGAAGAAAGCATAGTGAGTGAGCATGGAGGACTGGTTAAACCACCTCTCTGGTAAGTTGTTGATGATGTGTGACATTTGTCTAAACACAAGATTGCCTGATACTAAAGCTTTTCAAATAGCTGGCAGTCTGGGTGGACAGGGCTGGTGACAGTCCAGCCCTTTCTGCCCCTATTCTTTGCCCTGGTGTCGTGCATTTTCTTGATATGGTGACACACCAAACTGTGCACAGCAGGGGCTTAACCTTGGACCAAATGTGGACGGGACTTGAACAGCCTGCAATGAATGATAGGATGCCAAGTTGCTGTTTATAGATGGTGTATAAAAACGGACTGTTGGTGAGACGTTGAGAGTGGTTGTGATCCAATTAAAAGGATTCAGCAGGCTTGACAGACTCTGTCAATGAAGTTGCCTTAAGTACATTCTTGCAAGATTTCCTCTTATTTGTGTTCTCCTGTTTTCCTATAATGTGATTGACTGCATCATCCCTCTTCAGCTGTAGTAAAATACACCTTAACCTCAGACAAGCTCTCACCTCCCATGAAAATACCCCACCAATTATGTAACACGATGACCTACAGCGAGACACTTTCCCAGCAGCAAATGTAAACACAGTTTTTCCAAATTGCTTTTCTGCAGTATATTTTCCTTCATATGGACCATGCATTCCTGTCCAAAGCTGAACATAAGAGTAAAATGCTGCTAGATATGGTGGAGATATACCAGCTGTCCAGTACGTTTTCTTCCTTAATAACAATTAGCCACAAAGTTGTGTGAGCTATATAGATGTATTTTAATGTATAGCAACACATTTCCTCCAAAAGGACAATAAAAAAAAAATCTGTTTATCTATTTATTATAATTTCAGAATATGTACACCTCCAGTTTCACTACTTGCATATTACTTGCATATTACTTCCATATTATACATCGACAGGGCGCGGAAGTGGGGCAGGCTAAGCTAATGCTAACCCATGCAGACCGGCAGTTCCAAGTCATCCTGGCTGGCGTTCATTCTCCTGGACAATGTTTTTTGTTTTTTGTTTTTTTGTTTTTTTAGTTCAGATATATGTATTAGTTTGGATATATGTATTCTTACAGTTTTTGGATATGTGTTTTTGTCTTTGTGTTGCACTGCTGTGGGCTGGGGGAAACAATGTTTTATTTCATTTCATGTGCAACAGTGCATGAAATGAACTGACAAATAAAGTGTTCCTGATTCCTGAATCAAGTAACATTAACTAACCTTCTCAGAAAACTCATATAACCAATACCAAATGTAACCAAATACCAAATATTTGGTGAGATATTCCTTGGAAAAGGGCTGTTTTTACTTTTGCAATAAATGTCTAATGCACGTTCATTTATGTTACATTACAAAATACTACAAATAACAGTAAGCCTCATGATGAAACTCTTTATTCGTCAGTTTCACTTCTTTTGCTTCACAATGGGGAGTATTTGGGTGATGCCATGAATGTATTCTGTGATGACAGTACAGTAGGTTTTACATTTGTATTGTGTGTGAGAAAAACCAATCCAAATTGTTTCGAGTAATTGTTCCTACGATTTCTTCTGAAAATAAAACTGAATTAAGTTTGCAGAGTTCATGGTGAATTCATGGCATGGGGGATACATCACTGGCAGTACAAGACTTTTATGTAACAGGATTGACTCTGGGCACCACAGCATCTTGAGTGTAAATACTGTGGTATCACCATGGTTCCCTATACGTCAGCACGGGGACTAACCCCATGTACGACGCTTGTTGACTTAGCATCCCAAGCTCATCAGCAGGGATAAATAACTGACCAGCTAATTGTAATGGAGCTAGTGAGAGATCCGAATGTGTCTACATACAACTGTTTTCTTCATTACACCGGCACTTCAGCTTTTCTCACGTTCACCGACAAAACATGGAGTTCAGAGGAGAGGATCCTTCGGACCCAAATTTATCAAAACACAGTTTAACACAACATGAAATCAATTTAATTTCAATCTTCACGTTTGTATGTGTGTTTGTTGCGGGGCGTGGTTTTAGTCATCAGTTTGGAGGCAGGGAAAATGAGAGGTTGTCTCGACTGTAATACCTGCCAGTCCTTCGCTCCTCTCTTAATACCTGTATGTGTTTTTCCCAGCATGCAGATGGAGAAGGCCGGGGACATGCTGTCACACTGGGTGACGTGCATGTTGATTTCCATCACCTGCTTTGCATCAGTAAAATAAAACTGCACCATCCTTGAAAAGGAGAATTGGATGACATGTATGTCTAACTACTTGTAAACTGTGTTATTGATAATGTTGTTGCTTGTACTTGTACTCATTGCTTGTACTCAGTGTGTCCCTATTATGAAGAGGTTCTCAAGCTTGTCATGTTTGTTTTCTGGGTTGACAGTCTGCCTCGAAGGGCCCCTCAGATCTAAAGAGAATTTGCCCATGTGTCTTTCCTTATGACCACAAAATCCATCCATCCATTATCCAAACCACTTTTAGGGTCGCAGGATGCTGGAGCCTGCAGCGTTCAAGTCAGATAACTGTGAGGCCTACAGTGCAGCCAGATCCAACCTCAAAAAGGGTATCAGAACAGCCAAACATAACTATTCCCTACGAATAGAGGACCACTTTCACAATAACTCCGATCCCTGGTGAATGTGGCAAGGCATTCAGTCTATCACAGACTACACAATCTCTAATGGCGGTCCCACTGTTCATGATGCCTCCCTGCCAGATGAGCTACATCATTTCTACGCCCGCTTCAACAAGGACAATACTGACTCAGCCACAAAAATCTCCAGCCATCCAGAAAACCAGGTGTTCACTCTATTGATCACAGAGGCCAGAGAACACACGGAAGGCTGCCGGACCGGACGGCATACCGGGTCGGGCCCTCCGGGAATGCTCTGACCAGCTGGCTGAGGTCTTCACAGCTATAGTTAACCTCTCACTGTCCCAATCCATCGTTCCGGTATGCTTTAAGACCACCTCTATCATTCCTGTCCCCAAGAAATCAACACCCACATGTCTGAATGAATACCGACCCATAGCACTCTGCTCTGGCCCACCTTGAACTTAACAACACATACATCTGGATGCTGTTCATAGATTATAGCTGTGCTTTCAACACTATCATCCCCACCAAACTAACCACCAAACTCCTCTCCCTTGGCCTTAACCCCTCCCTCTGTCACAGGACCCTGGACTTCCTGACCAACAGACCTCAGTCTGTTAGGTTAGGTGACTACACCTCCTCCACTCTGACCCTCAGCACAGGTGCCCCTCAAGGTTGTGTTCTGAGCCCCCTCCTTTTCTCCCTCTTCACCCACGACTGCCTGCCAACTCACCCTTCAAATGTTATAGTTAAGTTTGCAGATGACACCACAGTCATTGGCCGTATCACCAACAATGACGAGATGGCCTACAGAGACGAGATTGAGCACCTCACATCATGGTGTACTACCAACAATCTTGTCCTTAATGTGCAGAAGACAAAGGAGCTGATTGTGGACTTCAGGAGGTCTAGAAGCTGCAGCCACTCCCCAATTCACATCAATGAGGTGGAAGTGGAGCGTGTCTCCAGCTTTAAATTCCTTGGAGTCCACATCAGCGAGGAACTTTCCTGGGCATCAAACACCCAAGCCCTTGTGAAAAAGGCCCAACCACACCTGCATTTCCTGAGGAGGTTGAGGAGCGCCTGTCTATCCCCCAAAATTATCATGAACTTCTACCACTGCACCATACAGAGCATCCTAACCAGCTCAGTGTGGTACGGCAACTGAACCCATAGACCAGAAAGCTCTGCAGTGGGTCGTCAAGGCGGCCCAGCATATCACCGGTACCCAGCTCCCAGCCATAAAAGACATTTATCACAAACGCTGCCTTCGAAGGGGTCTCAGCATCAGCAGAGATCCCACCCACCCCAACCATGGACTGTTCTCCCCCCAGTGCTATGGGAGGCACTACAGAAGCCTCAGAGCCCACACTACCAGACTTAAAAACAGCTTCTTTCCCCAAGCTGTTGCCCACCTGAACCTGGCTACCCACTGAATGAATGTCTGTGGATATTTTTAAATATTTTGTACTCGTGCTCTTTTTTAACTTACTTTAAGCTGTTTGTCTTCATCTGTCTATATCTTATACTGTGTTTGTCTATGTTTGTGTTGCACTGTTTGGCAAAGCTGCAGCCGTTATTTAATTTTTAACATGTGCCTGCACATTGTTTTTAATGACAATAAATTGAATTGAATTGAATTGAATTGAATTGAATTGAATTGAACTGAAATGAATTGAATAGAATCCCAGCAGTCATTGGGCAGCAGGTGGGGAGACACCCTGGACATGACGCCAGTTCATCACAAGGCCGACACATTCATACCTAGGGACAATTTAGTATGGCCAACTCCATCCATTTTCCAAACCGCTTATCCGGCTCTCAGGGTTGCGGAGATGCTGGAGCCTATCCCAGCAGTCATTGGGCGGCAGGCGGGGAGACACCCTGGACAGGCCGCCAGACTATCACACAGGGCCAACATATACACACACACACATACACACACACGCACACGCACACACACACACACCTAGGGACAATGTAGTATGGCTGATTCGCCTGACCTACATGTCTTTGGACTCTGGGAGGAAACCGAAGCCCTCGGAGGAAACCCACACAGACACGGGGAGAACATGCAAACTCCACACAGAGGATGACCCAGGATGACCCCCAAGGTTGGACTACCCCGGGGCTCGAACCCAGGACCTTCTTGTTGTGAGGTGACCGCTCTAACCACTGTGCTACCGTGCCACCCATGACCACAAATTGAGGTGCTATAATCACACAATCTACCACTACACAGCCATCTGGTCACATGGGAGAAACTTATTCATACACCCATTACTAAGCTGTAGAAGGTTAGCTTAAAGTTTCAAGTTTACTGGACACCAAGTAGATTAACAAATGCTAGGAATTTGTCTCACAAAGACATGAACAAAGACATGAACAAAGCCCTTCACGAACACAAAATTATTGATCATCGACCCTCCCACACACACTTCATAAGTTCTCTATCACACTCTGTCGTTCAGAAGAAACTACCAGGATGCATTAAGGCCTGTCTCCCAGGCTTTATCCGAGGTGCTCTGGGTAATCTTGTCAACAGATCAGAGATGCTGGGAGTGTGCGCAAGGCAGGGATACGCCACCCAGTGCTTAATGAGATTGGCCGCTATTGCTCAAGGGGTTACCATGATTAGCCTGCTTGGATGAGTTGGGGGATTTAAAGGTTGCAAGCATCCTGCCCCTGGCAATTAGTGTGCATGCTTAGGCAGAGTGACGTGAGCATGATGGTCTGTATTTTTGGACCGAGCCGAGTTCTGACATGCCTGATGGGCTGAGGGGTCAATCTGGAGCAGTATGAAATGGAAGGGGCTCCATCCTTGAAAGAGAAATAGGAAACAAAGTACTTGATCTTCAACACTAACATTTTTTCTTTCAGCATTTATATATATTTTATAGCATATCTGGGGCATTGCAGATTCTTTTCAGAAGGAGTTTCCAAACTTTTTCATCCCATGACCCACCTGTGAAGCTAGTTTTTGACTCAGTACACACCAAACACTTTGTGCAACGAAATAAGCAATAAAGTCACATTACCTGTTGAAAAGTGAGATGATTAACAGTCCTCTCTATATTGTTCATTAATGCAGTATTCCCCTTTTTCATCTTAGTCAGAGCCACAAAGAAGGCCCGGTCAGTTCTTGCTGACCCGAGTCACCCCCTTGTTCAGTGGGTTCAGGTTGCCAAGGTGCAGGACCAATAGATTTGAGAATTCATTTGTCCCTGCTGCTATTGGCCTATTGAATAACATTATGTAATTCTATGTTTTTGTGTTGATGGGTTTGTGTTGATCATTGATGATGATGGTATTTACTGCTTGCTATGCAACAAATCGCCCCTCGGGAATAATAAAGATTACCTTGACCTTGAAGTAGACAAGACATGTTAACACTGAATATTATCTTAGTGATATTTTTGAATACAGTTAAACCATTGCATTGTTTAAATTGATTCATAAGGTATGACATTTGTTTTCTTTCATTTTTTTATTAAAAAAAAGCATATATTTGATAACAAAAAGTGTAAATGTGCAGTTTTCTCTGTTTATTGTGGATATCCAGCACCCCCACTTGGCCCCCTGCTGAGACCCACTTCCGGGTTGCCACCCATAGATTGAAACCCACTGTTTTAGATCAACTGTGTGGAAACACAGGTGGCATCTGATGCTACAGTAGTCAGGTATATGAGATGCTATAGTATTAGGATTAGCATTTGAAACCCAGGGAATCCAAAAAAAAAAAGAGAGAGAGGGGAAAAAAAGGACAGAAAAGATCGACCTGTCAGCAGTCAGATGGTATTTGCATTCCCATTTTCACTTTCTGAAAGTAGTTTTACTCTACCGTCATCCCCTTCTTGCAACTTTTCTTTCTACGTTGCCGGTGTCTGTCAATCCCTTAGATACCCTCTGAGCCTATTTGACCCTGACGTCATTGAGTTGAATCTGGGACTATCTGTCTGGCCACCTGAAGGACAGAATCAAGTGCCATTCAACCTGCTTTCCCTCACACAGCAAATGTCAAACCAATACACATGAAATAAGCCCAAACAGAAAAGGCACATGTGCAGACAGAAACCTGTAACTTCAACAGAACGTGTCTAAAAAGGTTTTGGGTAGGTGGAGGATTGGGTGTAATTCAGCTGCACAGTACCGGTGTTATAGTATTTTCTGACCCCCCACCCCCCCATCCCTTGGCATGAGGCTAGGTTAGGTTAGGCTAACCCTAACCCCTAACCCTACCACACCCCCAATGCTAACCCTCCAACCCTACCCCCAACCATAACCATAACCCGTTCACGACAAGGGGAGACAGATTCTGTGGGTGAGTCTGAAAATTTTTTAACACCGGGCTTTTCTCTACAACATTCCTTTATTTAAAGTTGTTTTTCTTAAAAAAAAAAAAGAAGAAAGAGGGGGTTTCAAAGGGTATTTAGTTGTTTTGTTGTATATGGAAGCGGAGTGAATTTTCTCACAGCAAGTGGATGCAGCAACAGAACAGAACTGAAGTTAAAAGACACACCAAGGCTGTGACGACTGAGATAACACATGGTGCATAGCGACTGGTTAAAAAAGAAACCTAACTCGCCGGTAAAAACTGATTTAAACATCGCAGACATAGTTGGTGTCCCTAACTGTGCAACAGGCTAACTCAGTTACATCCACGGTGATTGTTCAGTTAGGGGAGACTACGGACATAACATAACCAGTCTCCTCAACGCTGACTCCCTTTTACTGATTTTGTTTTGTTTCGTTGCAATGGTTTCCAAATAGGCGAGTTAGGGCTGAAGTCTGAACTTAATAGCTCTCTGCAGAAAGAAAAAAAATCTATTTCACACAATCATGTCTTGCAAAAGTACAGGTACATTTTATACTTCAATAAGTCCATTAAATATTCTTTAATTTCACTTAAAAAATTTTTTTTAGGTTTTTATAGGCAAATGTGTGCATTCCTTACCAATTGCCCCTAATTCCTCCATTACATGTAAATGAGAAAGCATCATCCAACCAAGGTAAATTCCTTGTATTTGCAAACTTACTGGTCTGTCAACAAAATTTGAGCTTTGGCTCACAAATGGGATGTGATTGCTCATTACAATATTTGCAGAAATAAAGAGCCTTTTTTGGGTGAAAAAATATATTTAAGTTTTCTTGCTATTAAAGTTTCCATGTTCATATTAAATCTCTATATTTTGTATTCACATATCCAGAATCCAGATCTTAGAGGACATTGAAAGACACTTTTGTCCATGTTTATTTATGGATAAAAGGATACACCTGAAACCTCAACCCACAGGTATTTTAGACAACCAAAGAGGTTTAACAGGATGAATTGGGTGACTGGAAATACAGGCATTCAATGTGTCTGCAGCTGGCAGAGTGCCTGAATGGGACAGCGGGAGACAGAGCGTTACGCTGGGCCAAAAAAGAAAAATCAGTAACAATGCCAAATGGATATTTCTCTTCTCTACCAATACAACCAACACAGCACATGTGTCTTTGGCCTACAATGAAGAGATGTAAATTAATCTTCATTTCTGTAGTAGGGATCTACATCAGTGTCTATTTTTGATGTCAAACTCCCAGCGTTATTGTATTGTAGTTGTTGTGGTAGCAACAATGATAGTAACGGTAACAGTAATGGTATTGCTGCTACTTCTGCTGCTGCTGCTAATAAATAATAATAAATTATAACAACAACAACACTAGCAATAACAACAAGAGAGAGCCACTTTATTTTGTCATCGTATTCTTACAATTAATTTGTCCTCTGCATTGAACCCATCCTATTGTATAGGAGTAGTGGGCAGCTGCAGTGCCCGGGGACCAACTCCAGTTCTTCTTTCCATTGCCTTGCTCAGGGGCACAGGCAGGAGTATTAACTCTAACATGCATGTCTTTTTGATGGTGGGAGGAAACCGGAGCACCCGGAGGAAACCCACGCAGACATGGGGAGAACATGCAAACTCCACACAGAAAGGACCTGGGATGGCCTGGGGTTCGAACCCAGGACTTTCTTGCTCTGAGGCAACAGTGCTAACCACTAGGCCACCGTACTGACTACAACAACAACAACAAACAAAAACAACAATAACTATTATATAAAGAAGAATAGTACATTACTAGTACACGAAATGCTTCATAATAAACAGAAACAAAACAAGCATGTAGTTTTAATGAAGGAGAGGTCTGGTCGCTTCATAAATGCCAATAGCTTGTAGCCCACTTTGCAAATTTGGACTCAAAGCAAACTAACGACTAGGTAATAAGATCTTTGTTAAATGCAGTTAAAATAAGAACTTCAGCTGTGCCTCAGTAAAATTACATTTTCTAAATTAAATTTGTCAGTGCTTGCTCAGATAAGTTTTGTAGAAACTGCCTACTCAATGGATCATTCATATTTCTTCCTCATATTCCTTGTGGCAGTCTTCTATATTTTGCTGTACTCTGCACACCAAGAGTCTATTACAAGTCCACACGACACAATTTTATGGACCACGACCTTTTCTTTTAACAAAAATGACTTTGAACATTAATTAAGCCACATTCGTTTTCCTTACAGTCACTGTTAAATTTCATAAATGAATCGGCTTTCTTCACGTCATTATAAAATCACACTAGCAGGTTCAGCAGGTGAAAAATGGAGGTTTATGCAGAAAGGAAATCAGAAATGGAAAGCTTTGCTGATGCACCAAATGCACAGTGACAAAAAATAAAACAAAGCTTATATGAGCTACATATGCTATGTGCACACCTGTGACTCTTTCTGCTAGTTGAAATATACTAACTTATATTATTGTCAAATTAGTAATCAGGAACACATAAGTTAACAAAGCCAAACATTTGAGCAGAAAAAAAAACAGATGTCCTGAGCGACAGGCCCACTGACCTCCGTCCTCAGCCCTCGACCATTGACCTCTGTGGTTCAAAGATCAGTATTTACATCTCTGCTATATCATCCTTACATAACACAACAAATTAAATGTGACTGCCCTCACTGTCATGATATTTGAATAGTTAGACTACGTCTGGGATCATTTCGACTACGTTGGCACATTATCGGCATTGAGGGTCACGTCACTGAGAGTAAATATCAAGTAAATTGTTGGTCACATTTGGGCCCTGTTCAGTCAGCCCCCTCTAAATGTCACAGTACAGTGGCGGTTGCTGTTTTTAGCCATGACCACACCACCTGGGATTTAAACTTCTTAACTATAAGACGTTTACAAGCCCTTAATGCCTCCCTCCTTGGTATATCCATGTGACCGCCACTTAGAATCGAAGAATATACCGTGGGTCCATTAGGACTTGTGTGGTGTTTGTTGAAAATGTGACTTTTTTTCAATACTCTTGCACTATAGGTGTGGATTAATTTAGACACAAGCTGCACACAAATACATACACAAGGAATAAAAATCAACTACTGTGAACACACTGTATACTTGAAATGCTATTCCCATGTCATTATGACAAGGAAAAAAAAGAAAGTTGAGACTAGGAGTATCCTTCCTTTTCCCCAATCTGCGCCATTGTCTTATTAGGCTAATTGGATTGACTAGCCAATCAGGAAGAGGCACCCTCCTAATACAGAGGGTTTAAGGGGAGGGAATTAAAGAGTGGCTCTTGGAGGAAGCCAGAGCTGCTGAATTGATTTGACCCTTGAACCTCACCTATTTGATCATCTGATCGAAAAGGGCCTAAGAAGCAAGGAAGTCTCAAGCACCTCCCTCCCAATCCCCTTCCGCTTGGAAATCGCCTTTCGGCACGATTAGTGCTGTGCCCAGTTTCTCTGTAGCTATCCACAGAGTAACCGTCAAAATTTCTTATCTGGAGGATCTTGATTTGGAGGAGGAAGAAAGTATGGGTGCAGGAGCAAGCGCCGAGGATAAAAAGTCTAAGGAGTTGGAGAAACAACTCCAGGAGGATGCCGATAAGGATTCTAAGACAGTCAAGCTATTACTGCTTGGTAAGTGAACCCAGAAATCAAGCAAAGTCCGTTCGGTGCCACTTGGCATAGAAACCCTTAGACCAAAGCCGCAGTAGTGGAGACAATCGCACCATATACTCTTGTCTTGCAGATTTCAGTTTAGCAATGTTCTTTAGATCACAGATCTAACTTTGCAGTTTGAACTCTGCCATATCATCTACCGAGGTGGAGGACTGCACTGTAGAAGTCTGTAATGAAGTGGAGTAGACTTCAGCTTCTTCTTAACAACATTCAAGGATTACTCAATGAAATGCTGACTCTATTTGTGTGAAAATGGGGGTTATTTTTGTGATGTTCCTCAGGCCCCTAAGATGCAAGTCATTCAACATCTTGGTCTTGAAAACCATTGAAACCGATTAAAAAAAACCCCACAACAAACAAATTAAGAGAAATAGCTGCATTTGTTGGGCCAGATGTTTTCCTCAGGACATCCTGGCGCATCTGTGGGTTAGTTTTCTGAGTATTGCTGAGGTCTTGGACCTGAGCCATCGCAGGAGGCACAAAGCTGGACATATGTTCTTTGTTTAGTCAAGAGTGAGAGATGCTTTAGGATTTATGGGCACTTACAGATTATTAGTTCCAGTTTTCAGTTTCTTAATTAGTTTATTGGACATGAAAAGGAAGAAGACAAGTTAACTCATTTGAAAGGGCATATGAGGGGAGACAGGGCAACGGAGGGAGAGAGGGTTAGTGATCTGAAATGGAGCTCAGGTTACAAGCTGTCCTGTCTTTGGTCAAACATGAGTTATCCAACCTACCTCGCCAGGAAAAATGCCCGAGAAAATATTACATAGTAAGAATTTCAGAGGACTGTAGCTGTTGTGGAGTTAATTTTTGCAGCCAGACTATGGTTTGGACACATTTGCATGGCACTTTTATCCAAAGCACTTTACAAGAGTCAACAATTAGCCTGCTATTACTCCTACTATTTTGGAGCACTAGATAGTAAATTTGATCATAGTGCATATCATGTCAAGTACAGTTAGTGTAAGTATAGCATGGGTAGCTCACCAATAGCTGGTGACAGGAGATTTGGCTGGACAATACTGCAAGTCAGTATCACAGACAGACACCAGGAATAGATTTCAAAGCGTTCACAGTGGTCGCTTGACTTCCTTCAAGGATTCAAACAGAGAGACACCACGTCCAAGCAACTTTTTAGAATATGTCTGACCAACATGTGAGGAACGACATTAAAGAGATCAGTGAGGAACGTGCAGCTTATCAAATTTCACCTCTTTTTAACAGTCTCCTCAAAGTGCAGGATGACTTTTCAACTGTAATGTGGGGAGACTAGTGATTAAAAGATCACACCCTTTGGTCTAAATGAATCATGGTACAGCAGTGATAATATGCCAATCCGCTTAGCTAACTGGTTTAGTCCAGATCGGCTTGGTGAATCCTTCGTTGGTCCCTAAAACTTTGTACATAACATGAATACAGGATGAACGATAATGGCAGTGCACCCGCGCCTTTAATTCTGTTTTATCATGTTCATGCATGTACCACGTATCATGAAAGAAGAATTGTTTTTATCACTTTAAAAAAGTTCTGCTCCACATTGCTAATGTTGCTGATTTATTTGTCAAAAAAGTAAACACTTCGGTGATAATGTGAAAAAAAAAGGAACTCTATTTCGAAATCTAAATCATTGTATTAGAAATGTAATGTAGGACCCATTCTATGACAAAACCACCCCCCCATGAAATTACTTTTTTTTTATGGTATCTGGGGCATGTCCAGCCTTGATTTAAATACTTAACTTCAAAATATGTACAACTAAGAACGACAACGAAATGCATTCAGACTGAACAGTTAGAGTAATTAGATCTACGTAGGTGCTGCAAGCCAGCAATAGCCTGTAATTGTATCAGTCAGCTGGAATAGGAACCGAAGAGCTGACAGGAGCGCCGGCCTGTGGGACATGAACGAAAGCAGGAGAGGAGTTGCCCTTTAACCAGCATGGATATGATCACCAATATGACCATGTGGTTTAAAATCCATATGCATTTTGGATAATTGTAAAAAGAAATGCTTCTTTTTTTTGGTCTTTTGTAAAGGATTGTCCTTGAAGCTTAATGCAAAAAAAAAAAAAAAAACGTTAAAAGGAGCATCAGTAATCCCATTACTCATGGGGTTGCTAAATTGACAATTCCACCCAAATTGCCCCACAATAATGCATAAGCAGACATTTCCAGGTTGTCTGAGGATTTTTGAGCTATTACCACTTGTGATCAGAAAAACAAATTATAGAGTTAAGATGGCTGCGCCCATCTTTATTTCTTATCTGGCCAGTTTCAGTTCCTATATCTACACTAAACAGCTAGAATTATGAAAGAAAGAAAAGTGTGGATGGTTGATGTGAACATGAGAAGCCTCTAAATCTTCTTTCTGGGGGCATCCTGGCAGTTCTGTCAGCTGGTGATGAGTACCATATAACTGAAATATTTGGATGCAGCTACACCCTCATTTCCTGCCTTGTCAACTGGTCAAATGTATAAAAACTACCAGATGTGAGCAAAGTGGGCACTGTTTCATTTAACTTTACTCCACTATGAATTTTGACAGTGTCACGGCCATGTATTTTTTTTTCTTGCAAGACAATAAAGACGTTATGAAACAGAAAAAAGTATAGAAAATGTTTGTTTGCAGAATAACAAGGGAACACCAAAAGTCAATGGACAATGAGTAAAACAATATAAATGATACACACAGACAGAATATAGTCACTATGAAAATCTTAGGGATCAATTCTTATACTGTTACATTGCTAATGTCACAAACCAGCAAAAATAATGTCAATATCAATGATGACACACACAGAGAAACCTGTAGTCAATTTATGCAGCAGTGAGCCGATGACAGGGGGACTGTCTATGGCCACAGGAATGACATGTTGGAGGTTGAGAGACCTTGGTATTAGTAGGAGGTTTATATCAAGTCTGTGTTTTCCATGTGGCATGGAGAATTCCCCTGTCCTGATATCACTAACGGTCAAGAATGTCCCGAGATTCATGATCTCCTTACAGGCTTTTTGTTTGTGGCCTATAACACTGGCGCTTACTGCAAAGTCACGGAAATCCAATTCAGTAACTAAGACTGTAATCATGTTAAGAAAGCCCTGGCCATGATTGTCTACCATACAAATTAAAGAGGCTGCTTTATCAGACCTCCAACAAGATGCTCATGTTATGTTGTGCTCTCTTCTAGGTGCTGGTGAGTCAGGGAAGAGCACCATTGTAAAACAAATGAAGTAAGTATAGACGTGTCTCTGTTCTGACTTGAATAAGTGTGTGTGTCTGTGTATTGTGTTGCACGTGTGATATGTATGCAGGGTAAGCTGTGCTGCTGTTGAAGAATAACAAAGCAGCTGAAAAATCTCTCTGAGCTCACGGGTGCAGAGTGCAGATAGCAGGCCAAACATGCCCCCGCACCTCTGGCTGCTTCGCTTGCAGTGAAGCGAAACAAAAAGGTCATCAGGGCAGACATCCGCTTGCACTGATTTGTCAGCACTTGCCTTTGTGCACAGTTTGCTCACAGAGCCAAGATGGTGGTTGTCAGCTATTGGAGCTGGACATGATTAGCAAGACACCACAGGATGGCACTGTAAACAGATAACTAGTTGCAGCATGCTAGAGAGGGTGTTAGGTCTTAATAGTATGCATAGACATCTGACCTTAGCAAGCGTAAACTCTATCCTTGTGAAAGTGCCCTTGATTGTCGCAGAAAATAATAACTTTGCTTGAAAATTGACCTAATTCCACCAATGACCTCAATATTATCAGTAGCGAGATGACATAGTTGCTAACTCGGCTTAACTATTTGTAGCAAAGATTGATAATTTCTTGCTCTGACACCATTTCCTCTCCCCCACCCATCCTCTTCCGTAAAGGATTCTCCATCAAGGTGGTTACACAAAAGAGGAACAGATGGAGTTTAGAAGTATCATCTTCGGCAACATCTTGCAGTCTGCTCTGGCTATCATCAGAGGCATGGAGATGCTGGGCATTGATTTTGGCTCACCCAGTGCACAGGTCTCATACTACACTAAAATACACACATATAGTAGACATAGTAAACTTTTGGATGGAGTCCATATATCATAAATTAAAATTGTAATATGTAACTTTAGTGATCATAATACTTGAGAGTACTGATGATTTCTTCTTTATTCATTTTGTGCTGCTTTATGTGTATACAACTGTAGGAGGATGCACAGAAGCTGCAGAACTTGTCAGACTCCATTGAGGAAGGCACAATGCCCAATGAGCTGGCTGACGTCATTAAGAAACTGTGGAAAGACAGTGGCGTGCAGGCCTCCTATGATAGAGCTGCCGAGTACCAGCTCAACGACTCTGCTGGCTAGTGAGTTAACCACACAGCCTCCTCTTTGATTAGCCCTTGTACATACTTCTGGGACTGGTGGTTTGGTCACAACTGTTAAACATGACCAGGACACTACTGTTGTTTGAAGAGCTGGCTATCTTAATAAAATGAATGGTGGTGTAAAACTGCAAACACAAAAACAAGAGATCAAGTGCTATTTTCTACTATCATATCCACAGCTACCTCAACGACATGGACAGAATTTGCCAGCCAGACTATCTCCCCACCGAGCAGGATGTGCTGCGATCCCGAGTCAAGACAACTGGTATCATTGAAGAACAGTTCTCCTGCAAAGAGTTGCACTTCAGGTTAGTCACTAGCAAGAATAACATAAACTCCGCCTTAAAAACGTCATAATTATTACCCCTAACCCCAACAACTGCAAACTATTTGAGCATTACTACATCTCATTGATTCTTTTTGCAATCCTCGACGGACAGGATGTTCGATGTGGGTGGCCAAAGGTCAGAGAGAAAGAAGTGGATCCATTGTTTCGAGGGTGTGACCTGCATCATCTTTTGTGGAGCCCTGAGTGCATACGACATGGTGCTTGTAGAGGATGATGAAGTGGTGAGTTAAGAGAGTCACAACCCTGAGATAGAACTTATGGCTCAGCCCCAAAGTATACAAAGACAGAGGAGATCATTGTACCTACTCTGTTCCTCTGTGATCTTTTCAGAACCGCATGCACGAGTCCCTCCATCTATTCAACAGTATCTGCAACCACAGATTCTTTGCGACAACCTCCATCGTGCTCTTCCTCAACAAGAAGGATCTCTTCGTAGAGAAGATCAAGAAGGTTCACTTGAGCATCTGCTTCCCAGACTATGATGGTAAGTCTGATGGACAGCGGTAGACAAAAAAACATCTGAGGTCCATCAAGCCAGAGTGCCCATAAGGCAAAATCCTGAGTGCTTTAAAAGTTCAAGAATTATGCCAGCTTTACCTTAGTTTCAAGTTTATTTTTCATAAGGTAAAGCAAGTTTACACTTATTCTCATGATGAAATGCTTGTTTTCCTTGTTCATTAATTTCAGTTTCAATTTTAACCCATTATATGACTGACAAATGTTATTGGGGGCTTTTCAGGTTTGATGCATGGTCAGGGCATGCTCAGTATACCAGGCCATATCTTACAACCTGGGCCTTTTGGTTAATATTAAACTAGTTTTATCACAGCAAAATGTGAGCGCCTGTGGAGTGACATGCAACAGTTTTTACTGAGCACTGCTAGAATGCATAGGCTACAAATAGAGTTATTTTGAGTCTTGCAGTAATGTAATAAATCATGCAATTTTCTTTTCTGCACAAAAGGCCCAACAATCCCTTATAGTTTCATGATGGATTCCTTATGATTTGTATTTAACCAGCTTAACAGTACATGGGAGAGGGTCACTCAGTCACTCAGTGATTCTCTCTTCTCAGACAAAGTTAACAGCTAAAAAAGTGTGGAGGCTAGAGGTTCAGTATGACTGTATTATGCAAACAATGACATATAAGTTGCATCAAGTCAGTTGATTAACATCCAGTGATACTCACAGATCCCTTATAGAAGAAATGTCATTTTCAAAATTACTACTGAACCAAAACCACTCTAAACTGCACACTCCCAACTTCCTTTAGGGCCAAACACATACGAGGATGCCAGCAACTACATCAAGACACAGTTCCAGGACCTGAACATGAAGAAGGGTGTGAAAGAAATCTACTCCCACATGACCTGTGCCACAGACACAGAGAACGTCCAGATTGTGTTCAACGCCGTGACGGACATCATCATCAAAGAAAACCTAAAAGACTGCGGTCTTTTCTAAGCAGCTCCACAGTGAAAAGAAAAAAGAGGTACAGTGCAGCACAACTGATGCCATCGCTTGACAAGAAAGATTTGTGAAGTAGCCACGTCCAAACCAGAGACTTTGTTGATACAGCGTAATAAGGTTCAGCTGCAGCCAGTCATGGGGAGGCAGACCTCTCGCAATTCAATTTAAACCTCAACAACAACACATCATGTCTGGCCCTCTCATGTTGCCAAGCAACAACTGTTAGCCATAATACCATTTGAACCAATAAGAACTCATATTGCATAGACAGTTTTGACCATTTGGGACTGCCGAGGATGAGGGAAGTCAGATCAAGTGCTACCTCTCCGATGATGATGCACTCCAATGGAGTATCTCAGTCAATACCTTCCGTGGCTACAGATCATGAGAACTTTTCAAATCGACTAGTCTGAGATACAATATATTAAACCATACAGCTTGTATGTTTAAAGTAATATTTGAATATGCCTCAATAAAGCCTTAACTGTGTGATGTGATGGGTATCTAGTAGCCGTCAACTGAGCATAAATACTTCAGTGATAGATCATGAAGAATAAAACCTGTGATTGATCTCTTTGTTTTTTCGGCAGAACTTCCTTTCCTACCTTAACCCCTCACCTCACATATTGGCATGATCTGAGAAGCGTTCTGAAGGAGGAGCCTGGAGGACCCTCAGTTTGCCCAGTGTTTGTGTTCACGCCACCACTTCCATGCCAAGTCCTGGGTCCTCAGCTGCTCCTTGGGTATAACCATCACCATCACCACCACCCCCACCACCAGTCATCCCTGCTATGCAGTGCATGCCACATGCAGCTGGGTTGAAACAACTATTAAGTCAAGATGTCCTTGTGGTTGTCCAGTTTCTACAAGAAGAGGTCCGACACAATGATTTTCCAGTTATGTATTTGATAGCGTTTGAAGTATGCCCCCCCTCCCGGAGGCTGCTGGTATGAAAATAAGATAGTTGCTCAGTCAATTCTCAACCGCTTCTTAGGATGTGTTTTTGACTACTGTATTTTTGCTCACACTGAAATTGGCAACCAGAGCCTGTCAAATGGATAAAATAGCCAAGGAAAACTATCGATATACTGAATAGCAACATTGCGACCTTGTTTTTGTTTTAAGTGCAGTAGTCTCTGTGGTCTCGATATTTTAACTGTAAAAAGTTGCTGAGCAGATATCCCAGTGCATACAGTATATCCAGATTACAAACCAAATTGTTCATGTATCTATGCTCGATAGTGTTTATGTATTTCAATTCACTTACGAAACTTAAAAATTTTATTCATCACATTAAAATATAAGAGAATGAAACATGGTAGAACCACTTTGTACATAAGTCTAGATCAACTGCTATATTTTAAAAGCGATGCATAATTCTATGAGGAATATATGAGAGAGGGAAAAACACTAGAGGGGCGACGTTTTATTTTCAAAAGGGATTGTAAATCTACCGAGTTTGTCCTTTCTTATGAAATGTAGAGGCATGAAATAAAGATGCATTAACTCCACCTGTGTCTGAGTGATAATGTTTTCAATGTTCAAGTTTTCCAAGTGAAAGAAAAAAAAAGGTAACAAAGGAACAATGCCAGAGTAGAAAATAAAGAGTTATTATTTGAAGTGTCCGGGTAGCATAGCGCTCTATTCTGTCGCCTACCAACATGGAGATCCTGGTTCAAATCCCCGTGTTACCTCCGGCTTGGTCGGGCGCCCCTAGACACAATTGGCCGTGTCTGCGGGTGGGAAGCCGGATGTGGGTATGTGTCCTGGTCGCTGCATTAGCGCCTTCTCTGGTTGGTTGGGACGCCTGCTCAGGGGGACTGTGGGGAATAGCGTGATCCTCCCACGTGCTATGTCCCCCTCGTGAAACCCCCTCACTGTCAGGTGAAAAGAAGCTGCTGGCCACTCCACATGTATCGGTGGAGGCATGTGGTAGTCTGCAGCCCTCCCCAGATTGGCAGAGGGGGTGGAGCAGCAACCGGAACGGCTCGGGAAGAGTTGGGTAATTGGACAGGTACAATTGGGGGGGGAAAAGGTGGGATAAAATCAAAAAGAAAAAAAAGAAGGGAGCTATTGGAGATCTGCTTTATGAAATCCTTCTCCATTTGTGTGCGAGGCCCATACCTCAGACCACAGGCCAAAAAAGGCCGATGACTGGATAAAACAGAGAGAGCTTCCCTTTGTTATGTTTTGGTCATGATCAAGCAAGTGACAGTACAAAGGAAGATGACCACTTTGTGCCATCATTTAATTGTGTCAAGATGAACAATATAACTGCACAAATTCACACTGAACCAGACACGCAACTACTGCCTGCCCTTAAGGAATGATGGCTGCTAAACACTTCTCAGTGGAGAAAGCAGCCGATCTGACCCGAACCACACTTGATTTTATTGGCAACAGATTCCTTACAGCAGAACAGAATTACGGCGTGGTTAAGGCCAAAGCACAATAACACTGACTGTAGCAAACGACTTTTTGAGTTATCTCGTTTGCTGTGTTTGGATTTCATTACTGACATCCCAATGATCCAATTTTTCAATTAAAATCCATATCTGCATTGACTTTACTGCAGTTAATATGATTCTTCTCTTAAAAGTCTGATAAAATGACAACAAAACAATCACAGTTCTCCCTTAACAAGACATCTTAGAAACTGTGTTGGAGTGAAGTGTGCTAAGTATAAAAATATTCAATACAAAGTGGTCTGATCAAAATAAAAATAACTAAATACACAACTATGCTGCACTGTTAAAACCCCTTGTGTTTAGATGAGAAAACTACTGGATTCATTAGACTCTTGCTTAATAATATCAGACACAACTAATTAGAGTATATACATCAGAAAGGTTCAAACAAAATCATTCTCAATACATTAAGTTATTGCATTCACACATCAGACAGATGGGTATTCTATGTAAGCGCAACCAAAAGTTCAAATAAAATATAACAAATGCAAAAAAGATCAATCAAATATTGAATAAAAAGAAATGTGATACAGACTTACGGCTAAGAAAAGAGGCGACATAAAAAGAGAGCTGAACAAAATGTACATATCGGTTGTTAAACTCTGAGATTCAGCACTGGATTTGATAAGCAAGCAGTTTGTTTTGGTCCTCGTACATGGTACTGTGGCAATCTAAAGATTTGGTGAGTGGATATGAAATAAGACAAAAAGGAAATTTAACTGCCAGCCCCAGGACTGGCACAAAGACCATAAATAAGACAGGACTCCAAATGAACTCACAGTGATCGCTTCACAAGCATTTTTTCCACTACTCAGCTTCCCTGCAATATGCTCTGCATTGACCATTGTAAAATCTGTTAAGAAAAAAGTAATCAGAGTAACAAGTCCCCAACTTGTAGAATTTAGGTTTCGGCATGCAGCATGGCCGCCGTCTCAGTCCTTAACCACACCTACTTCCCAAACCGTCTACTGCAGATAAGACATACCGGCACCCTAGTCCCGACTCGGCTCCCATCACCTGCGTCACAGAAAGATGGAATGACATCATTAATACCCTGTTAACACAGCAAGCACTGCATCATGTCAGGATCAGAAAAATGCATTTCAAAAAACATCTATAAATATTCAGTAAGCATGTAATTTTCATCAAAAGCAGTCCCAAAAAATTAGCTACATGTGAGATAAAAAAAAAAAATAATCACAGGGAGCGAGACTTGATTCATGTTCCTTGAGGCTGTGCAACAATCTGTTATGGCTGACTCTCGTGGCTCTGACTTCATTACTATATTGCCACATCTCACCAATGATCTGAATGAGAGGAAATCATTGATGAAATGCAGTAATGTTGAAAATGACGGTGCTGACCTGCAGGGCCTGCTGCCTCAGTACAACCCACACTCCTTCAGGTTGATTTTTATGATGACGTCGGTGACAGCGTCAAAGACAAACTGGACATTCTTGGTATCTGTGGCGCAAGTGAAGTGGGTGTAGATCTCCTTGGTATCCTTCCGTCTGTTTAAGTCCTCAAACTGGCACTGGATATAAGCTGCTGCCTCCTCATATGTGTTAGCACCTTAAGTCAATAAAATAATGAGAAAGCGGTGTTAGGGAAAGAGTACAAAAAATACCAATGGAGAAATGAATTCAAAATGTAACAAAATGTAAACATGAGGTTGAGGGACACCAATGCAAAAGCCAAAATGCTGTACAAATCAGAAACAACACTGAGCAAACGAAGTTGGAAAGTCAATGCTATTACAGTACTACTGTGTAAATCTATCCTCTGTGATGCTGGTTAATTAAATAAGAGGAACAACAGCACTCTTCCCTGTTTTCCAAGTACAAAATTAGGTCTGCCCGAATCCATTAGGAACAAAAGAAAGGTCTGGGCTACAAAAACTGACCAATGGGAAGAAAACACCCAAAACAGTGAAGAAGCAGCATGGATATCTAAGGCCCATATTCAACTCCATTTCTGATGCAGCTGGGCTGCATTATTCGTTGGCTATATGGTTATCCATAAAAAACAAACTAATACTTAGTGTTAGGCTAAACTACATTTCTGTATAGACATGTTTTTAGTCATTAACAAAATCTGAACTATTCAGGGCAGGTAGGTTGTCTTAATAATATTTTTTTTTACCCCCCCCCTTTTCTCCCCAATTGTATCCGGCCAATTACCCCACTCTCCCGAGCCATCCCAGTCGCTGCTCCACCCCCTCTGCCAATCCGGGGAGGGCTACAAATTACCACATGCCTCCTCCAATACATGTGGAGTCACCAGCCGCTTTTTTTCACCTGACAGTGAGGAGTTTCACTAGGGGGCCGTTGTGCGTGGAAGGATCACGCTACCCCCCCCCCCAGTTCCCCCTCCCCCCAAAAAGGCACCCCGACCGACCAGAGGAGGTGCTAGTGCAGCAACCAGGACACATGTCCACATCCAGCTTCCCACCTGCAGACACAGCCAATTTTGTCTATAGGGATGCCTGACCAAGCCGGAGGTAACACGGGGATTCAAATCGCCAAGCCCCGTGTTGGTAGGCAACGGAAGGCTTGTCTTACTAATTGAATTGAAAACAGAAGCCATAGATCAGAGTAGAGCTGGCAACCTCTTGTGTGGAGGATAACATTTTAACTAGATTTATTATTATGCCTATGTCTGGGAATTGAATCCTTTCAAAAGATCATTTTACACAGACCACCAACCACAAAACTGCTTGTCTGTTTGGAGAGACTAAAACCTTCAGTATCTGCCAACAGATACTGAACAGTTTCTTCTTTTTCAATATATTATTGATTGTGTATTTTTATTGATTGTCCACTGATAGCTGTTCTTGTCATTGCAAGGGCTGTGTTACATCACTTCATCTGCTTGTAATTCATAAAAAAGGAGCAATAAAAACAGCATTTGCTAAAATGAAGAATAACTTGCTTTAAACTCTATCAAAAAATAAACAATGAATTTAGTTCAGTTGCTGAGAATAATTCCAAAGTATTAGTAATAGAAATGGATCAAAATATTTCTTTTGAACAAAACACCCATGTACACAGACAACATAACATTACACAAGAAAAAAAAGGATTACCGTGTTTTTTGTAATGTGATACTGATTACATATCAATCAAGGCTTGTAAAATGTATTAAAATATGTGTTACCTGAGTACTCGGGGTAACAGATGGTAAGTGAACTCCTGCTAATCTTCTCCTCAAACAGGTCCTTCTTGTTGAGGAAGAGTATAATGGAGGTGTCTGTGAACCATTTATTATTGCAGATGGAGTCAAAAAGCTTCATGCTCTCATGCATGCGGTTCTGAGGAAAACAAATCAAACAAACCCCAATTTTCCAACCTTGTCAACAATGTCCCTTTAATAATCACACATTAAACTACACTTGAACTTACTATATCACAAAATCAAATCAAACAAAATCAAAATTTCTTTGTATGCCAAAAGGTAGGCCAAATTGATCAACCTAAAATGTAAGCAAGTAAACAACACAGAAAACAGGATCAAGGGGGTGCCCAGGAAGCATAGAGGTCTATTCCGCTGCCTGCCAACACGGGGATCCCAGTTCAAATGCCCGTGTTACCTCTGGCTTGGTCAGGCATCTCTACAGACACAATTGGCCGTGTCTGCGTGTGGGAAGCCGGATGTGGATGTGTGTCCTGGTCACTGCACTAGCGCCTCCTCTGGTCAGTTGGGGCGCCTGTTTGGGGGGGGGGGGGGATAGCATGATCCTCCCACGCGCTACGTCCCCCTGGCGAAACTCCTCACTGTCAGGTGAAAAAAAGCGGCTGGTGACTCCACATGTATCGGAGGAGGCATGTGGTAGTCTGTAGCCCTCCCCGGATCGGCAGAGGGGGTGGAGCAGCGACCGGGACGGCTCAGAAGAATAGGGTAATTGCCTGGATACAATTGGGGAGAAAAAGGGGAGGGGGGGGTGGGAATAAAAAAAAGAAAACAATCAAAACAGCACTGTGTCTTACCATCTCCTCGTCCTCAGCCAAGACAAGGTCATAGTCACTGAGTGCTACACAGAAGATGATTGCTGTTACGCCCTCAAAACAATGGATCCACTTCTTCCTCTCTGATCGCTGTCCCCCAACATCAAACATCCTGTAAACAGGGGCACATGCACACAAGTACTGCAAAAATACACCACTGCACATTCCCCTAGCCTTGATGCAACTGAGCAAGGTGCCTTTTTAAAATCAGAGTAAAAGGACAATTTACAAAATAACTGAACAAGTCTACAGACCTCTCCATCATCATCATTATCTCTGTAGCACGCCTGTCATGCTGTTTTTCCCTCCACCTGAGGTCCTCTAAGACAAACTGAGGCTATTTTGAGCTAATTCATCCATCCATCCATTATCCAAGCTGCTTATCCCAATTGGGGTCTCGGGATGTTGGAGCCTATCCCAGCAGTCATTGGGCGGGCAGGCAGGGAGACACCTTGGACAGGCTGCCAGGCCATCTCGGGGCCGACAAATTCGCACCTAGGGACAATTTAGTACGACCGATTCACCTGGCCTACATGTCTTTGGACTGTGGGAGGAAACAAGAGCACCCGGAGGAAACACACATGGACAGGGGGAGAACACGCAAGCTCCACACAGGGGACGACCTGGGATGACCCCCAAGGTTGGACAACCCCGGGGTTCAAACCCAGGACCTTCTTGCTGTGAGGCAACCGCACTACCCACTGCACCACTGTGCCGCTGAGCCAATTCAACAAACAGAAAAAAGGAAAAATTGTTATGTGGTCTTGAATAGAATCTATGACTACATTTCTCAGGAAACCAAGCCCTGTGTAATGGACAAGTCTTCTAAGTTAGTGTGTCACCAAGAGATTGTTTGTGGTTTACGGCCTCCTTTGCTAATTGTTGACAATTATTTTCAGGCTGTTTCAAATTCTCAGCTGATGACTGTCAGGTGAATGTACAAATTCTATCTATGTCAAAATAATTCCCATTGATAAAGTCTGGTGCAATCTTTGCTCGTGTGAACTTGTCTATTTGCTGAGCAAATAAACTGACTCAGAGAGACTACTAAAGGCTGATGATATGTTGTATGACACAAATGGAACATTTTAAACTTCAAATGGCACACATTTGTCGCCAAGATAGTCCTATAAGATGTATGCTACAAACATGTGAGAAATGAGATCACTCAGACTCACTTGAAATAGAGCTCTTTGAAGGTGAAGTGGGTTTCTACAATGCCAGTGGTCTTCACACGTGTACGCAGCACATCTTGCTGAGTGGGGACGTAGCTCTGCTGAGAGATCCTGTCCAAGTCATTGAGGTAGCTGAGGAACGCACACGCACACGCACGCAGGCACACACACACACACATTATATATATGAAGATGCCCATGGACACAAAACATACACATTGACATGCAACAGAAGTTCACACTACAAAAACAAACACCACATTAGACCCAAAACACAACCAACAGTCAACTCAAAATATCTGTTCCACAGGGAGAAATATTTCATTTTTGAAACTTTTTTTTTTATTAACAACCTGTCGAAACACTTCACGTGGAAAACCTATAATCAATAACCAAATAATTGTGCATCCAAAGCAGGCTAAACATAGCAAAACAGTAAGATGTTCTCTGGGCCAATCAGGTGGACTGGAGCTTTTGTACTGAAGACAGATATGCAAGGACCCTGCAAAATCACACTAAATATGGGTTCATATTTTGATGGATGATAAACACTGACTGCTTATAGGATGACTGAAAACAGAGTCATCCCAAACTAACTCCACTGGTCTCTGCAATCTGGAATTACAGACCAAGTGAACCTAGAGCCACCACACATCTTCTGTTTTCACAACAAAGAGCATGCCCTTCACACACGGCTACCTTCTTTTGGGGGAGCTACAAAAGAAAAGCTACTAAAATGAATACCTCGGGGGGGAGGTCAAACAAAAAGGTAACAAACAGCTATAAACTTGACTTTTTTTTTTTTAAGAAAAATATGCATTCTTCGCACTCAGCATTTTTAACTGACTGAATTTAATCTTAACCTAAAAACACAAGTCAAGGTAAGGATCAAATGGACAGAAATACTGCCGGTTCCAACTGCCAGTTTCATATTTGCCTCTTGTTCCTTTCGGGAAAATTTTCAGCTGAACAAGTATTTTGTTAACAAGCTGACACAAGAGCACAAAGAACAAGACCTATCTTGTCTCCGTCCTGTTCTTGCAAAGAAAGACGTTTCACGCACAAGCAGGAAACAAAAAAAAAACAGCTCTCATTCTTACACAGCAAAAAACTGTCACCCTCCATGTAGTGATGAAAATAAGAGCAGGAGGCATTCCTTTCTTAAGCCTAGAGTAAGTCATGCTTGAAGAAGAATGGTTCATGCAAAGTGTAAATATCGACTTAAGGGGTTAGAAAGTTCAGCTCGAGAAATGAGTTGAGCTATCTGTTGAAGAGTTTCACTTGTTTCAGAAATACATACAATCGAGTGTGGAGAAGAGTACTGCTTTAGCACCAAGAGAACGTTTGATTCAAAAACTTTTTTTTTTTGGAGTTGACTTGCAGTTTTAACACCCTGTTTGACTCCCCCCCTCTAAATCCCATGGATGCATTTGAAACCACCATACCAAAAAAGCAAGGTTGAACCTGAGTTTCAATGACTGATGTTGCACTTTCTGTTAGTAAAGGCTCTTCTATGGGCTTCATCATATCCACTTTTTAGCCACTGCAACTTCTCTTCTTCAAACTTGCTGTGTGAGAATTATAAATTATGAAAATATACAGCACAAAGTGCTGTATATTTTCCTGCCTGACAATAACTTTTAAAATGAGCATCTACAAAAGCATTCACAATTTGCATATTCATTCATGGATTAGCATTTGTCTTAAAAAGGACATCTGTTGGCATGTAAATCTTAAGGATTCTAGATTCAAGAATAATAAGATTCTTAAGACTCAACGCTATCTTAATTTTATCATGATTGTTATTTTTTGGATGTTTTCTTCATCTCCGGAATGAAAGTTCAATCTTTGCCTGAATCCTGGGCTACGGACACACTGCGGTCACCTGAGAGATTCACTAAATGTGGTTGTTGGTGGTGAGTCAAATATTCAGAAAAGGGAACAGACTTACTATGATGCAGAATCATTGAGCTGATACTCTCGGGATCGGGTGAAGCAGGCCTGAACTCCACCGTCCGTCCAGAGTCTCCGAATCACACCAGTCAGCTCTGCTGACATCACCCCCTCCTCTGCAGAGCTCGCTAGAGCAAACAGTTGGCGGGCATCGTCCTGGTAACAGAGACAATACCTGCTGTCATTCTGAATCTTTCTCTTGCATTGATTAATTTTGTGAAAGTTGTGTAAAGGTCAGTGAGCTCGATGAGAACCACTACAAATCAGCTCTCTGAATGCCAGAGCACTGTAGGATGGAGGCCGAGAGTCAGCTTACCGCACGTACAGCATCCCCAAAATCTATCTTTAGCCGGCCCATCGCCCTGATGATTGCAATGATAGACTGGATGGTGTTGCTGTAGACCACCACTTTATACTGCTTGCACTCCTCTTCTGAGTAGCCATCTTCATGAATAATTCTGGGGGATAGAAAAAAACCCATTGAGCTCTTAGGCTTTGAGTGAGTCTGAGTGACAGTCAGAACACAGTGGGGATGTCTGTAACAAATGTGGAACAAATAAAAGATTTGAATTTTTTTTTCTCATGCAAACACTGATATTAGTGTTGGAATTTGTGGCTGAATGAGTATGCAGCAGGCCTAATGTGGGAAACCGGGGGAGTCTATTCAGGTCTTGCCAGGCTATGGCTGGCCTCGGTGACCATTGTTTGGCAGGTTACATAAAAGGGTACTTCCTCTTTTGCCTGAGCCGAGCAAAATGAGGCTCTATAACTCTGCTTCCACAGCACTTCCACAAAGATTGAACTCAGCCTGTAATTGCAATTTTTCCTGCACCATTAACCTCTGACAAGAGAGCTGAATTTGGACCACAGTGGCTATGTCTTTTATAAGTGGATCACAGAAATTGCGTTGAAGTTTTCTGCAGTAAAAAGAAGTATGACTGAATATCATCTGGACTTATTAATATGGCTATGTGATTGACTGGAACTTACTTCATCTGCTTCACTATGGTGCTTTTCCCAGATTCCCCAGCACCTGAAAAAGAGAAACAATACTGCGAATGACATCAGCCACAAACATCTAGTCTGCAATGTGTCACAGTTTTAGACCGCTCTTACAGGAAGCTTTATTCTCACATTTGCATTAGTAGCTATCTTACACATTAATATCTTGAAATGGAGAAATACAAAGTCAGCTTTTCATTCTGTGTGAACTTACTTTGAACTCAAGTCTATTCATTCTAAATGCTGTGCACATGTTGGCATCAAGCAGAAGCAGCCACGTAATGAATGTTACAGGATGACATTTATACAGAAGCAGGCTGTGACTACAGTCATAACATGCTCCCTTCTAATACAACTATTTGATGCGCCAAGCAGAGGTTTGGGAGGATGAGTTTGTGAATTCTGCCTCACAAATCTGACTCCTCTATTGGATCATATTTATAGCACAAAGTGAGTGGGCTATAGGATAGGAAGGCACATGAACACCAATACATTTCAGGAATCAGCAAACAGTTGCTAGCCCCTTCTACAGTGGAGTTTGGGAGATGGTGAAGCACAGCTGCAGGGCAACATGGCAATTCTTAAATAGTGACAGACACTAATGGCTGCCCCTATAGGAAACAATGAAACTGATTACAGTGGTACATTACATGGTTAGTATATATGATTGCAGTTAATTTGATAAACAAAAATGACAAGGAAAAACCTGTCATTGGCTGTATTATGGTATACAATGATTAAACTTTTCAGCAGTTAAGATAACATTAAGAAAAATTTGGAAAGAATTTAACCACAAAGAATCTTTATCTCTTAATTGAATGATCCAAACAGGAAACAGTTGTCATGCTGCTGACTGAGCCCAAATGTTTCCACTAATGTTAGAGAGACAGTTGCAGATATCATGCTGTTTGGGACATTAGGGAGCACAAAGGGCAAAAAAATACAGATTTTTTTCTGCGGGGCTATTGGCTATCTAGGAAAATGCCCATCCACTACACAAAATCCATCCTTGCCTTGGTACTACTACTACTACTTTCGGCTGCTCCCGTTAGGGGTCGCCACAGCGGATCATCCATTTCATCCTTGCCTTGGTAGACTCTCAGAAAAGAGGTGTGAAAGGTTCATGCCCATTATATTGACTTGGACTTTATGTGACTGACTGAGTCGAATGGAAAGAAATTGCTTTCCATAAACATCTGGGGTGAGTTTACACTGGCATGGGAATTGCTTGTAGCAAAGCAAAGCAAAGCCACAACAGTTATCAGCAACCGCAGCATGAAGATTTCAGGCACTGGACTTAGAAATATGGGTGACTATCATTTCCTTGAGACAACCAAGATAAGTGTAGAAATTAGTTTAAACTTATATTTTAGTTTAAGTATATTTAAAGATATGTTCCCTAGGTGGCGAGATATTTGGCATTGCCACTGCCTCAAAGCACAGAATTTTACCCAAAGAGGCCCAAAGATGCATAATACTGCATCTTCAGATGTGTGCGCAAAGCAGGGAGAAGAGCACACAATGTGACGAGGTCGTTCTTTAATATTCCCATTCACCAGTTTTCTCATTCATGGCATTTTTTGGCCATTTTTGGCCCAGAAATCGAACTTCACACAGGCATTCGGGGTGTCATCCAAACCCATCTAGGGAAACGTCACGGAGTAAGACTTCAAACCAAGCCTCATTTAACAAGAATGTTGAATAGATATTCTATATGAATCACTATTGGTGGTTAAACAGGAGGTCATTTTCATTGGAAGGGTGCTCTTGCCTTCCAGCACTGTGGTTTTGCATAAAGAAACCAGCCAAGCTCCCCTTTGTTTTTCCCTATAACTCTCCTATCCCAGGACAGACAAGAGAGGCAGGCTGTGCCTGGAAAAATCCCTTTCCGCGTAGCCCTGTGGTTGGGCCTTGAAAATGAATGTTTCCATATGAAGGGATTTCAGGCCGTTTTGTACTCTTGCAGCATGGCCCTTATCACTTTCCAGTTAATTCACAAGAGAGCGGTTAGCTGGCGAGTTCAACCGCTTGGGATCCATCCATACTCTTGCGGCAAAGTTTCATTGGCAACCAAATCTACATTAGCTCATTTGAAATCTAGTTCAGGTTTCACACCTCTCATTCCACCCACTTAAAACTGCTTGTCTTGCATGCAATAAATCAAAACGGTCCTGTTGTGACATTGCTTCCAAGCTTTTGTAGCTCCTAACCTAATCTGTGAACTGAACACAACAGAAAAAACACTGGCAAAGTCCTGGCATGGTCAAGGTCTCAGGGTAGTTTGGATTTCATTGATTTTTACAGAGGGATTTCAACAGACGCCCATGAGAAATGGGTACAATTTCCAGCAATTCAGAGATGGAAACACTACATGTTTTATGCGTCTCCCTTACATTAATGTTTTTAGGCACTTTGGTAAAACCAACAATATACAATTACTAGGCAGATCACACAGATGTTGACAGTTGCAGAGATCGAACTTAGGACTTTTCTGTCACAGGGTGGTCTCCCTTACTGCTCAGCTTGTGTACCCACTGTGGGACAGATCATGACATGAAACTGGCAGGCCTCCATTCTTATGCATCTGGTCCATGAGTTCTTTCACTGTGATAAAAGTTAACCAGGAAAACCTTTTTTTAAAGGCCCACACATTAATCTTAGCCCTAACAGGTGGACTTAATCAATTTATCTAGGGATTATCATAAACACATGTTCTTTGAAGCTGTAAATTTTTATTGCACAGCTGGCCTGTGCTAAAATGAAGATTGTGAAAGTTGATTTTTCACCTGTAGACCTTTGCCTTAAAGAGTGCATATTTGATATGCATGCTTTGCTTGTTTATTCAAGGGGAAATGGATTGAGGCTCTGAAGGACTTGAGTTTGCCTGTTCTCACCAACACTACCTTCTCACAAATTTCAGAATAAAGCTGAGTTCAACTATATATGCAATAACCTATTGCCTACTATCAACAAGACAGTGTGTGTGTGTGTGTGTGTGTGTGTGTGTGTGTGTGTTTTGAAGGGATGGGGGTGGGTAATGTATATGATAGCCAAGACAAACACCCCGAGGTTTAGTCTCGATTTGCAGAAATATCCAAACATAAACGATCAAGCCTTCAGTCTGAGTGACGAGTGTAGTCCTAAAACAAAAATCGGTTCCTGCATTACAGAAAGTGTGCAGAAAATCATGCGTGTTCTCACCGAGCAGAAGCAGTTTCACTTCCCTTGATGCCTTTTCTCCATCTTCTCGCAAGTTTTTGTCAATCATTTTACTCCTCTCCACGGCAGCTTTGTCTTCGGCGCTAATCGTGCAACCCATTTTACTCAAACTTTCTACTGTTAGTGGCCTCTTGCTCCGGCAGTGCTGCTCATGAAAGTTGTCCAAATGAACGGCTGTAAATCGGTGCGTCAAGTTCCCCTGCCACACACACACAGGGAAGGGAAAGGCGTTGGCACTATACGTCTGTCTCGCCAATTTAGCCCCACATGGGAGTTGATGGTAATCTCACGCAGTGCTAGAGTCTACTTACAGTAGTGTTGAGTTGAGGGGGGGGGGATGTTCCCTAATAATGTGGATATCTGTTATGTCTTGTCCAACTTATCCGTACACTCGTCCACAGCCAACCGACTAGAAGTGTCAAGAAAGCCAGCGCAGTATCTCAAACCAAAATAGTACGCAGGGGGGAAAAAAACACTTATACTCCAAGCGAAAGATGTCAAAATGTAGCTTCTTTTTAGTGAGCTTTATCCAGCCGTTTCAGCAAAAAGAAGAAAAAGAAGAAGACGAAAGAAATTCACACGCAAAAAATATCCCGGTTTATCATTCAACTTGCTGTTGCGCAGCCGCGCTCGCTGTGTACCGCTGATCCAGATGTAGAGAAAAAACTGCTAGGGAGGGAAAAAATTATTGCTTCCTCCGTTGGTCGGGAAATGTAGTCTTCCTTACAGCCGGTCCTTGTTCACCGTGTATTTACGGAGGGTGAGGAGACCTGGTCTCTTCAGATACAGATTTTGTGCTCTTCTAAATGCTTTCCCGAAAAACCTTGACTTAAACGACTAACTGCTGGTAATGAAGGTACGAGGCAGCGAACAGTTCTCAAAGCGGCTCCCGTTCATTTCATCATCATCATCATCATCATCATCATCATCATCTTCCCGTGCATTTACAAGTTTTGAATCCATGCAAGACTTTGTATGATGACAGAGCGCCCCCAGTGGGATTTCAATGTAACTACATTTAGCGTCGTTTCGCGAACAGAAAAACAGCTTTTAAATGCATTGACAAAAAAGATCAACTCAAATAACGATTAACTTAATTCAAAATCTCATAATTTAATTTGTTCTTGCTTTGTGTATTTTTTTCATTTTGTCTTGCAGGGATGGGCAACTTGATCCAGAAATGGCCGGTCTCGGTGCAGGTGTTTGTTCCAACCAAGCAGTCACACACCTGATTCTATTAGTCAGCCAAAAGTCTTCGCTAGGGACCTTGATTTGTAGACTCGTGTGTGTAACTGCTTGGTTGGAACAAACATCTGCACCCACACCGGCCCTTTCTGGATTATGTTGCCCATCCATGATAGGGTCTAATTTAGATTATAATAATTATCTATTGAGACACGTTTATTATATTATCTGCAGTGTAGACAGTTGATAACTACCTGCTATTATAAGGAAACCATAATCACAGAAATTTATATTATGGTTCTTTTTTGTAACCTTTTTTTTTACCTGTTTATGGTTCTTTTCTACCTTCATAATGGGCACTTAAAAGATTTTCCTCTGTCTAAAATTGGCAATGAGCTCAAATTTAACGTTCATTTTCTGTGTAAACATTTTCTGAAATGTGATGTGATACACAGTGGGTCTACATTTCCAGCATTATACAGTGTCAGTATGCATGTCATAATCTATGAACTCCCAGTCTTTATCATGTCAATGCCCCACAAAAAGTTTAGGAAAGATTTTTATCTCTGGCATCGCTATTCAAAAAAGTTTTTGTTATTAAGCTCACAGTTATATAACGTTCATTTAATACTGAAGGTGGGACACCCAGAGTGACAATAAAACCTTCGGTCAAAACAGTTATTTTTTTGTTTTGTTTCCTCATTTGTACATTTTCTCATTGTGCTGAGAGTCAGTGTGATAATGTAATTAACCTATTCAACGTTTTGATGAGGGCCCTGTACTAATTCCTCAAGGATTCCAATGGATACCCCACTTCTGAAACCACATTTCTGATGACTTTTGCCCCTTTTACCTGAGCAGCTCCAGTCTCCCGCTCATCCTCGCATCCACATCCCCCTTTTGAAATGTCATCGGCAAACGTTACCAAGGCAACAGATGATCTGAGGGTAGTCAGAACTTGGAAGTAAGTGAGAAATTCATGTGAGTGAGCTCACCCTATCTCCACCGAGGAAGACTTCACAGTGAAGCAAACATCACAGACGGACATGTTTTGATGCGTTTGGCACTAGTCAACACACAGAGATCCATAAGCCTTTCCCTAATGCCCTGAGCTGTTCTTTCTCTTCGTGTGTGTGTGTGTGTGTGGGGGGGGGGTCTTGAAGATTTGATGGTGCTAAAACGCAATGTACTGTAGATTTGTGGACAACCCATCCTCTGGGTGTGTACTCAATGGTCCTCTGGAGAGAGACAGCCAACTCTCGCTCTCTTTTTTTCTCCCTGTCCTTGTGTACTTTCAATGGACTGTTGTAAAACCATCAGAAAGGTCAGGCTGTTTGAACCGTTTCACTAAGCTCTCCACGACTTAACATGAAAGCAATGTTTGAGTCACTGCATCAGTTAGTGAGAGGGAAAAGGGAGAATAAGAACATCAGGATAGGAGGACAAAGGAAAATGGGATCCGGTAAATAGAAGTGTAAAGAACAAGGATGAACCTTTGGTGGTGCTATGTTTATGGTGGTCCCCTCTATATGACTGCATTGTTGTTGTTGTTTTGTAAGATAGGAGGCAATCGGCAATGAGATATTGTTTGTGTTGATCAAAGCCCGCAGATTCTTTGAATGTGTGAAGTTTTACATACCGAAATTGAAATGTTACCGCCAATGAACCACTTACCTTTGATGTTACTTCTGATGTGCATGACCCAACGTTGCGTATTCATTTGACTGTCAGTCCATTGTATGGTTAAGGTCAGTGAGAGAGACAGGTCAGTGAGGGTGGGCATCAGTTGGGCCACTGAGTACTACGGTTTCACTCACAACCCTACCCCCCAGCAAACAACCCCCCCCACACACACATAGCACATTGATAATGGGCCTATCAGTGCTGCCTCCTTCGAAATATCCCTCCTCTTTCGTCCCGAGAGATATATTTCACCACTTTGTCTCTGTGCCCCCACCTGCACCATGAACAAACACATGCGCCCACACATCCCACACACATACAACTGCACATAGACGTGCATACAAAGACATATGCATGCAAAGACATAGCACGAGCTGGAGAGGAGAAGAGATAGATGGATAGACAGCGAGAGTGAGAGAGAGAGATTAAATGCTCTGTCTAATTGAATCATATGCATATGTGTGTTTGAATCACAAAGATCCCAAACCTTCTTTGTGGAGTTTGTATGCTCTCCCCATATTGGTGTGGGTTTCCTCCCGCAAGCTGAAGATATAGGCTGTAAAAACACTTATCAGCTGAATAAGGAGACCCTAGCTGTGAATGTGTGTGTCAGGGCGCTTTGATGGACTAGTGACCTGTCTTGGGTGTCTCCTTGCCTTTCACTGGGTATATGTCTGCAGAAGGCAGGGAGACACCCAGGATAGGTCACCAGCATCACCACCATGCGAACTGAGGGTGTGAGGGGTAGAGGGCGTCGTCCTATATCTACATATTTTCATTGTGTTAATTTAAAGCCCTCTGAGATTTGCAGCTCTGATTTAGGGCTACAAAAATAAACTTGCCTTCCAACCAATGCCTACTGGGAAGTCTTAAACCCATCCATGACCTTGAATTGCTTTTAGTGAGTACACACAATGAATGAATGAATGAATGGATGGATGGATGGATGGATGGATGGATGGATGAATGAATGGTCTTTTGTTTGGCGAGAAGGGTAACAAAGCTGATGCTAATCTTGTAGCCATTTCTTTAATCAATACATCTCACGGGTAACCAATACAGTGAAAATCTCAACAAGGAAAACAACCCCTAATAGTGAAGGATCCAAACAGTCTTTTCAGCTCGGGTACAAAAGACATACAAAGAGGAAAAGGCAAAATAATGACCCATACAAACAATAGCCAAAATCTGTTGTTAACAATGTCCAAAATATTTCTACAGTACACATTTAGGAGTGTCCTGCTCTTGCTTCAGCTTATTTGTCTCTCTTGTCACAATCAACAGACAGGAACAGAAACAAACCTTTAAACATTAATCAGATTTGTTTGGGGCAATTTTGTTGCTATAGTAACTGAAATGCAGCTGATTGACGGGTGGATTGATGAACACTCAACACGAGACTGTTTAAAGAGCTCAGACTATACATTATTTGACCTTCCCCAGTATGCAACGGTACAGTACGTGCTAGCATGCTGTGCCATAAAGAAGAGATGCAGACGTCCAGACAGACAGTTTATGAGCAACATTAAAGGTAGAACGAGTAGGATTTGTCGGTTGCGGCTTGTAAACACAACGTTCAAAGTTGGCCCCTCCTCCCCGGCTCAACGTCACAGAAGGACACACCCCCTGACCACTGTAGCCAGAACACATCCTAGTGTACAGGCCAACTCCTCGTCACTCCTCATCCCCATCCTCTCCTTCAAGCACAGATTCACTCTTGTTTACGAACGAGCTTTGTCCGCTTGGTGTTTCACCTGGCTATATTTGCGTGTTTTCAGCGGTGTCCTCCATTGTCATAGCTTCCTCTTGGATGCATGCTTACGATCTCGATCTGGCACCTGGTCGTTCCGCTGCCCAAAGGTTAACGCCCAGAAACATCCCATACACAGAAAAATAAGAAAAAAAGAGAAAATACAGGCAGAGGACAGGGTCTCTTCAGATACAGACATCGCCACACATGTCTAATGGGTCGTAAGTGATTACGGAGAGGGATCATTTTTGTATCAGTCATTGATTTTTAGGAAAATCCTACTCGTTCCACCTTTAAGAATTCTCTGTGAGGGAGAGCACAAGAAATCTTCCTGTGAATTTCTTATCTCCTTATCTAAGTCAAGCTCAAATGCTTTTTCTTGTTATCCGCTGCGAGCTGTTGTAATAGAGTCAACACTTTTTTGCTGCTGTACTTGTGCGGTAATACTCCTGTAGTGTTGTATCTCAGAGAACTGTGCTAGCAAACATGGCAGCAAATTAGGTAGCTGCTTGGCGTGGCACTCGATCAAACGGATGTCTACTGTTTTTGTCTAACTCAATAAGCACTCATTTAAACATTGTTTCCCAACCCATTTCTTGACTTAAAAGAAACTTTCAGTGAGGTGGCACAAGCGTTTAAAAAGATGATAGGAGCGTTTAGCAAGAAGTAGCCGAGTTGTTTCGCAATGAGCACTGATGTGCCCCGCACAAGAAAATTAGGAACGTTGTGTCTTCCATTAACAAAGAGGTCTTTTTTTCTCTCCAACCCCTCAAAATATAGAACTTTCCTGTTTGCCTTGTGTTGAGCGTCTTGTGATCATGCTACTAGACCATGACCAGTATTAGGTGATCTGAAACAGAAGAAGAAAGGCAGCAAACAGAGAGGGAGAGGTCTATAAAAGAAAAAAAATGAATGGGAAGAGACTTTTGCCTTGTAATTTTTTTTCTGCATCGATGTCATTGCCATGTGTGACTTGTGCGAGCTGTCGGTACCCCACCTGAGATCAAAGTATCACCAATGCCATTCCATTTGTTGCTAAATGAGGCCAAAGGCGAGCCTTGCCATGCGTAAGCATCGTCACACCTGTGTGCCTCTGTAGCCACAACAAGCCTGGTTGTTTTTGGCTAAACACAACGGCACTCATACTGTTCTTGTGTGCAGCGTTGGCCAAGGTTTACCAGTAAACAGCACTGACATCAGTGGGCAATGGGCACTATTCTCAATCTTCTAATCTATCCCTGTAGTAGGGCATCCTTTCAATGGAATGTTTTATTGACATTTTTTTAACATATCCTTGCTAGTGTTTTAACAATAAAGCATGTTCCTTCAGTCCTTCACCCCTTTACTGCAAGAAAAAAAAACCCTGCACATAAGACTATGTTTTTCTTAGAGTAGGGGCGATTATTTTGTTGAGGAGGTGAAGATCACAAGTCCACTGATGTGAGATGATTTTGTTGAGGAGGTAACGATCACGAGCCTACCAACAGATAAACATGATAACAATGTTCCCAAGAATAAGGTTAAAAATACACTGGTGTGTGAGCTTGTTTACTATAAATACCATTAGCAGCACCAGCTGTGAAACAATCCCATTAACACAATGAATATTGCAGATGGAGAGGCAGACGGAAAAAAAAAGATCTTTGAGTATTTTTCCATGTCTTCTGAGGGAAACAGCAACATTTGATTTTGTTTTTGTGTTAGGAGGTGTGCATTTGGAATAAACCTACTTTGATGAAAACATATTCTTTGCTGATCTCTCCACACACTGGCTATGACAACTACAGTAACTGTGTCCATCCCAATTTCCACCGCTTTTCTATTTGCTCTTAAGCTGCTGTAAAGTAAAACACTAAAATATGGCAACAGGAGTCAAATAGAATGATGAAATGATGCTGATAGTTTGCTAACCATCCAAAATGTTAACACAACATACAACAAATCTGACAACAGGAATGGCATTTCAGTGAAAGTCAAAACAATTGTGTCCAATCAATCAGTTCATGAGACTCGATTCATGAGCTGATTCAAGGTCAGTTCTTGCAACTGATTGTCGGGGGGCTTTTTCAGATTTTGAAAACAAAGATTAGGAATTTCCTTACACTAGTTAAAGATTGTCAGGTGCAGTGTCTTAAGGATTCCCCATATGGCCAAATTACAGGGACCACATATAATAACGTCATTAAGTAGGGGAGGCAATGATTGAAATGTATCTGAAGAAAGTGTCTGGTCATTTAATAGCAAAACCTATATCTTCATTAGGCCATCAGCATTTAATGTTCAATGAACAGCCCATGTTTCAAAGCCAAAGGAATAAATACTGAGCTCAAAGGGACATTTCAGCAGCGTAACTGCTTGTTTTGCCACTGCTGTCTTGTTCACAGATATTTAGTTTGTCTATCAACATTATTTGAGGTAAGGTACATTATTTTGCAAAACTGTGTTTAACACAACAGGAGTCTGACATCCATCAGGTGATGTCACATGGGGGGAAAAAACCACCTCACGCTGTATGACTCTCATTTCTCTAAAGAGCAAGCAAAATTTTAAAAAAAAGATTGTTTTAGTGTATCCATGAGATGATAACATATCAGCTTTGTTTTTGTGTGAAGTGCTCCTTCAACTATAGTTCTTCAAAGAAGATACTGTTATCTACACTTAACTGGATTTTCAGCTTGAAAGCACTGTTCTAGTATAAACAAGGTCTGCGTTCACTCAACAAATTGTAGAAAATGTGAATAAACCCAACAGTATCAATTGGATTACCAGCCATCAAAATAGACTATCTACAGCATATGAGAGGCAGCTACAGCTCAGGCACAGTCCTGCAGCAGTTTTCTGATGGGTTTAGCACATTGTGCAGTTGTTGATGCTCCATGAACTCTGAGGTTTCCTCTAGGATCTGCCCTGGGATATGGAAGTCAGCTGGCATGTTCTGTTGAACAGCCAAGTCCTGAGGGCTCTCAGTCTCTGGTGCCTCTGGGCTGGCTCTGCTGTGAGAGTTGCAGGGCTCCAGATTGCACCCAGTGCCCTGGAGGAACTGAAGAAAGTTCTCCTCAATGGAGGCCTCGCGGCTGGGCAGCTGCTCCCCCTCACTTGGTCCTGCTCGCTTGAAGAGGCAAGCCAGGTGGCGCCCAAGCTCCTCGCGGATCTGCCGGTTCAGGCAGCCATAGAAGAAGGGGTTGGAGGTGAAACAAAAATAGCCAATCCACGTGACCACATCCTCCAACTGGGCCAGGGAGGCAGGAGAGGTAGACACCAGGGCCGAATAAAGATGGAAGGAGAAATATGGCAGCCAGCAGCAAAGGAACTGACCACCCACTGCCACCAGTACTACTGCAGCTTTCCCTCCACTAAATGCCCTCTGAGGGGTGGTGCGGGCCCCAGCCCCACCCAAGCTTGCTGCCATGGTGGAGTGACTACTGAGGGACTCGGAGCGTTGTCGTGGTGTGTCCATCCAGGTGGGCAGGGGGCCGTGCTGCATGGCGGCTACGCGGGCCACCTTGAACATGTTGCAGTACACCACCAAAATGATTAGCATGGGGCACAGGAAGTAGATGAAGGTAAAGAAGACCATGAACAGCAAGTGTGTGGTCCCACCCCCTGTCCAGTGCAGGGAGCATTGTCTTTGGCCAGCACGCAAGACTGTAATGGTCCCCGGCCCCTGGTCGCCCTGCAGGAGCCAACCAAGGAGAGGTAGGGCCGACATAATGACAGCCTTGATCCAGATCCCCACCAGCACCATGACAACCACCCCCATAGTCATCTTCACCTCGTGGCGCATAGGATGGATTATATAGTAGTAGCGCTCCACGTTGATAGCAGAGATGGTGAGGATGGCCGCACTCACGAGACACACACTCAAGCATAGGTAGCTCCGGCAGAGGGCCTCGTCCGACAGCACACGGTCTGACAGCATCCCAAGAGGCATAAGCACCAGAGCTGCTAGCAGGTCCACCAGACACAGGTGAAACACAAAGGCAAACTTGCGCAGCTGCGGCGTCTTGGTTATGACAGCCATGACAGCTAAGTTCCCCACCACCGCCAGCACGTCCATGATGAGCATGGCACACAGAGCCAGGGAACGGGTCAGATCCAGCCCACCTCCACTGACAACACTGGCCTGGGTCTTGTTGGCGGAGGCATTAGGGTACAGGGAGGCTGGGAGCCAGGGGAGGCCAGAGAGAGAGGCATTCCAAGAGGAGCCGGGTGTGGCAGGATGCTCCATGAGAGGATGAGGAGGGATGAGGAGGAGAGAGGCCGTTGACTTTCACGGGCCCATCACCCATCCTCCCGGGTGTCTCTGAGGAGCTCAGGTGCTCAGGCTGCCTGTGATAGCAGCTGGAGCAGTGCAGACCATGGCCCTGGTGATAGTCTGTTCAGGGGACTGGCTTCTCTCCTGGAATTTGCAGGAGAGGTAACAGGTCTCAGTCAGCTCCTTGTGGTTACAATTTTTTTTTATCTCTCTTATCTGAGTACGGGCATTCTTCTTTTTTCTTGCTTCTCTCTCTTCAACATAACCTTCAGTTGGAGATATGTGATCTGCAATAAAAGAAATATATTTAAGATAAAAAAAAATAGGCATAAGGGAAGCTGCTCTTTTCCAAAAAGATTCAACTAAGAGTCATATATCTGATGGATGTTTATTCTGTCTGATTTCTCCATCTCAGCATAATTGTGTGTTAAAGTTACTTGAAAATACTGGGCTTCTCAAAGTTTGACTGGAAACCTAAATGTTTGCTGTGTGAAAACCTAAAAACTGTGGCCATAAATGTGAAGTCAAAAGATGTGACATAACGTAGGCAGGAGAAAACACTGATCTAGTGGTTTCACAGGAAATAGTCCCAACTGATAATTTGGTCAATGTAGTTTTAACGCAACAATTTTGAAAAAAAATTTTTTTTTTCAAAATATTAGATTAGCTGGGGGCAGGTTTGAAATCCATCGAGCATTCAAATTGACGGCATTATATTTTCTACAGAATCAGAATCAAACAAACTTAAAATCAATAGAAAATTGGGCATCTGCACAAAAAAAATATCAAACAAACTTAAAATTAATAGAAAATTGGGCATCTGCACACACACACACAAAAAAAAAATGCTTGTGTTAGCCCACACACCACTGACTCCATGTACTCCTTATTTACTTTTAGCTAGGGTCCCAGCTTGCTACATCGCTGACATCTGCATCTTCAGATGCATGTATTCAGGACAGTTAGTGCCTTGGGGAGAAGCTAAAAGCACAAAGTGGACCATATGCCCCCCCCAACACAGTTTAGATGCAAGCTGGAGGGAAGAAGGGGAAGTAAACTGTAAAACTGTGATGTGGAGAAAAGAGTGATACAACACTGAGCATATCTGTGGATGTATATGATGATCAGTGATAAGCAAGTTGAACACAGAATGACGACTGATTGAACGTGTAGATAAGCGCCCCAAATTTCAAACACCTCCAGATAATCTCTCTGCCATCTATTTGTAAATGCTATGATCCGTGGGGAGTCTTTCAAACTGGGGCAAGAAAAGGAGGAAATAGCTAAATAAAGATGTGGTCTCATGTTAGGGGTAATGGTGGCACTGGGCACAGCTCCAGCAGTGGTGCGTGAAAGTTTTTCTTACAACCTGTGGACACCGGGAGGCCCCGTGCCTTGTTTACTGTCACAACCTCACCTGGATACAACCCCACACACTGGCAGAGCTGTGGAACGATCACTGGGCCCTTTGTACATTTCCATGCGCCATGCACCTGCATGCACAAGTTTTCCATGTCACAACTGTGACAGGATCCATTGCTGTGAGGCGCCTGTTCTTTTCCTTGCCCTCTTTCACATCGAGCATGGCGATCACACAACGCGCACAGGGTTAAGCCGGTGGCCTTTGTGAAAAATGGGTCAAAGGGTTACAGTCACCTTCAACCCAGTTAGGTAAACTATAAACAATGTCTGAGTTATGATGCAGTGACAACTGTGGAGCAGCTCTCTGGAGATGCTCACTCCAATCAGCATTGATTGGTTTATTGCTCTCCAGCGCCCAGGGCTTCCTGACCACATTACGAGGGACCATTATGCAAGGGTCACCTATTCTGCAGCTCAAGGTTCGGGTTATACCAGAGGTATATTTCTCGTTAAAAAACAAAACACATAACCAACATTACCCACCCACCCACCCAACCTCCATACCCACTCCGCACTTGAGTGAAATGTTTATTCTCCCTATTAAAACGTGACATGTGAGAATTAAAAGATAACAGTGACCATCCTAAAAAAAAAGAGATTTATCGCAGTTAATCCAAACCAATGTCTATTTTCTTTTTAGTCTTTAAGGGTAACAATTGTTTTTATTGCCTGTATGAAACCGAGATGAATACTGCATGGCTTGCATGTAACAAAGCCTTCCATTTAATGCGATCAAACTCAATGAAAGGAGCACTTTTTTTTCCTTTTTGCAAAAGCACTGAACCATTGATCCCACTTCCCAGGAGCAGCGAACATTTCACATTCAAGGAGGAATTTAGGGCCATGACAAAATCTTGCTAGTCGGCAATTGGAGACCGTATGACCCCGTTATATGCACATGACTCTGTGTTTGCAGCGAGGAGAAAACTAGCCTGTTGTTCAACTGTCTATCTCATTACGGTGCATCTCCACTCTCTGACAGCAGAGTACCACAGATCACACCTAACAACACACAGTACACAAGAGTTACAGCAGTCCACACAGTCTGCAGCTGGAGGATTTATCAAGAAATCACATGAGAGAAATGAGACATCACAATCAAGTTATGATTTGATATCATATGTTATGATATGATATCCGATATGATATAACGCCAGCCCTAATTTTGTTCTTGTTCAGTCAGATCATAACCCTTCTCTCCATCCAGGCTGCCTAGCTATCCGTGACTGTCCCACCTTTAAAGCGTCCTAACTTCTTCAACATTATTATGGCTCTGAGACCTCCGCCAACCGACTACGACCATTAGCGCAGGTGTGTGTGGAGCTATGCTAGGATATAACAGGAAGATGACATACCTCAGTCTGAAGAGGGCTGCTTCCCCCCCTGTCCAGGATCCCAGTCTGCTGAAGGAAGTGGACCCGTTTCACTCTCTGGCTCCCACACACAGACACACAGTCACACACCGTCTCTCCCACTCTCTCTCTCTCTCTCTGTCAGTCTAACACACAAAAACACACACTCTCTCTCTTTCTCTCTGTGTCTCGCGCTCGTTCTCTCTCTCTCGCTCTCTCTCTCTCTCTCTCTCTCTCTCTCACACACACACAGACACACACACAGACACACACACACACACACACACACACACACAGACAGGCACGCGCCCACAGACAACGCCACGGACCACGTCAGAGAGAGGTAGAGGAGAGAGGAGAGGGGCACTCCTGTGTCTCCTCCTCACCTGGGCCTTTCATCTCCTCTCCAGCCTCCCCTCCCCTCCCAACCCTGATCTCCCCATCCCCATAAATTCACAACACACACACACACACACACACACACACACGCGCGCGTGCACACACACACACACATACAATACACACACACACACACACACACACACACACACACGCCCAGTAACACACCTCCCTATCACTTTTCTTCAAGCCAGGTCTTCGATCCAGGTGGCAAAAGGCAGAGCAGGAGCGGAATGGGCAGACCAAGCAAATAGGAGGAGAAGGCTCCTGTCTTCCAGCCTCTGATGCGCAAAAGCTGTACACAAAGACACTTCCTCTCACACACACTCACACTCACACACACACACACACACACACACACACACACACACACACACACACACACACACACACACACGTGTGCTGGCTCCGGCATGCGCTCAGGGCAACTGCAGAGCAGACAGGCAGGCGGCGGGCAGGCAGGCAGCAACCAGCCTCGACGCTCTCCACTGGGTCTTAGTGCCTCGCAGTCCCTGGGCCCTGTGTGGAAGTATGGCTGATAAATCTCTCTCTCTCTACCTTACTGACTTTCTGTTTCTCGCTCCCTTCTCTCCTGCTCCATCTCTCTTTGTGCCTTTCTCTCTCTCGCTCTCTGTCTGTCTTTCTCCTCTGCCTCCCTCCACCAGCATCAGCAAAGGGTTACGCCAGGTCCACCTAACAGGCACAAAAATACGCAAAATTTGGCGAGAGAGAAAATCACCTTTACTCTTGGGCTCAGTGTTTCTAATTCTCTCTCTATCTCCTTATGCCGGGTTTGCCAAGATATCCCTCGATGCACAATCCTGTGAAAGCCTTCTCACGAGGCTGGATTATTGATTTGCTGAGAGGAAAATGAACCCCAGTGGTTAATGTTAATGAGCTGAGATTAACATTTACAAAAACCAAGCCCACATCACATACATATTACATTGATTGCCGCATTTCCAGCCAAAGGAATGAGTTTATTTACCACTGGAGCCTCTAAAACCAAGGGATCTGGTGGACTCTGCAGTTGAGGAGTATATTCATCAAAGCTCTATTCTGTATATCCACTGGAGAGGCAAAAAAAAAAAATCAAAACATCGGTTTCACCAGTCAATATTTCTAACATGTAAAAGAACCCAGTTTTGAAGCTGCTATTTTTTTTTCTTATAAAATTTAGCCGGCTGCTGTCATTAAGAAAATAAGTATTACAAAATGTCATCATGTAAGAAGAGATATCAGGGTTTTCGTGACAGTGGATATGTCAGGATATGGGCGACCACATGTTGGAACGGAACAAGCCTTGGCTAACTTAAAGTTGGGCCCTGAACTTTCTGTCAGCTGACGCTACTTTTAACAATTTAGCCAATTGCAAAAGAATTTATAAGACTATACTTGGGTTGGAAAAAAATTAGCTTTGAATTGCGTATAAACTGGCCATTTCGCAACACAGCATGCCATTTCTGCAACTGTGACATGTCTCAGGTTTATTTGTCAGCTGCACAACAATACAGCCGTGCCGTGTCTGACAACCGCTGCACACGGGACTGGTTTTAGACTCACACCATGAAAATTTAATAATTCAGCTAAAGATATTCAGGGCTGGCAGTTGCATTTGAACATACCCCGTCTGTATTTGCAGTAAAGTCGCAAACATCTGCGTGTGGGGACATTTTCTTCAGTATATTTTCTGAAGGACCTATCGATCAGTGGAGGAGTTGGTCTCATGCCAGAGACCTGTGACAACACAAACATGTACATCGATTGAGTCATGAGCCATTGTCTCACTTTATTGGTAAATCAATTCGCAAATCAATCACATGATCAATTATTGATCAAACTACTCTGCGACTGTTTTGATCAGTGAGGGTTCGCTTGTTAAGTTAAGGCATTTTGGAGGACGGGCAGTAAAGTAATATTGTGTGCTGATCAAAGAAAAGCTTATTTCATAAACAAAAATAAAAAACCTCAAATATTAACTTTTTTTTCTCTGAAATATATTCCAGGACTTAAATGTAACCAAGTGGCTTAGGGCGGAAAATTATCTCCACACTAAGCCCTTCTGACTTGCTCACATATTTTTCAAAGAACAGACCCATCTCACAAACACTTTTTTTGGGGGAGGGGGTGAAGATAAAAGAGTCGTTGTTAGTATATGCAAACGTTCTCATCTCCATGTTCTTTCTCTCTTTCTGCCCTTATGCTCTTTTCCTCTTTTGCCCTCTCGCCTTGTTCTGCCTCCACCCCCCGTAAACCCCCCCCACAATGCTACCCCCAGCCCCCATGTGTGTTTTGAACTGTGTGTCCTGTGACTGTGCTCGTGTCTGAGGTGTTGAATAATGACAAAAATAGCAGATACTTGCTCACTACAGCAGCACCAATCACAGGGGAGGAAAATACAATGGTTTCCATGGCAACCCCGACTTCAGTCTCCCCGCTCGCTCGGGTCCCCCTTGCATCCTCCCCACTACCACCTCTCTCCACCCACAGGAGATAACAAAGTGCATCAACCTCAGTGGCCGAGAAGCAGACTGATCACACACACACACACACACACACACACACACGCACACACACACACACACACACACACACACGGTCTCAACCTAATGTCATGGGTTCAAATAAATGCTCTTCATACTTTCCATGCTATGTGTCGTTTCAACAGACACATCACTTACGCAGACCATAGAAAGGTAAGTTTTCAGGTTATGCAGAGGCCACAGTCTGAGCATTACTTTCCATGTTATTTTCATGGTTTTCTTGCCCTCTTAATCTTTCGGTAGGTCAAAAGATTGCAAAAGGCACTTTTCCAGTGCAATATCATTTCTGAGCAGAGGGGGGCGCTGCTAGATTGGTGACTTGTTACAAAAACAGAGGATGTGCTTGAACCTGTGAAACGTTGGGGAAATGGGAACGTCTCCCTCACGTGTTGATCCCACAGGTTCTTGTTGGTCCAGTTTAAAACCAGTCCCTCATAACAGCCTCGGCTGTTCGTCATTTAAAATGGTGCGACAGCTGTGCAAAACATATGCCAACATGGGGATCACCGTATTGTTAGATGGTGATCAAGATTAGGCTCTGTCAATTAAAAAAAATGCATTGAGTCCTACAGCCTCAACTGTACCGTCAACATCCTGCCACTCTTCACTTCAGCAAATGGGGATCGAGACACGAAAAAGAAAGATGAGGCTACGAGAATGTAGTCTTGTTTCTCTCTGTGGGTGTATATGGACAGCATTTCACTTCACTGGTTTAATGCAGGGTGCAGTCTAACAGTACACACTGGCCGGCACAGAGGCACACATACATACTGTACACACAACCGCTCTCCTTACACGCAAACGTACATGCATACTCATGCACACAAAGGGCATGCAAACATGGACAGCCATAGGCAATCATGTGTGCGCATGCGCACACACACACACACACACACACACACACACACAGACACACACACACACACATATAGTCAGCATTCACAATCATAACAACCATGGCACATATTTTTAGGCAGACTAAAATCTCCATAGATTGCTTACACAACTCCAGTCAGTTTTTAACTGTGTCACTCCGTCCGTCTGCTGGGTGGGGCTTAAAGCTCTTATCAGGGTGGCATACTTATTTTAATCACACCATGGAATATTAATCACATGTGGACTACTGGAAAAAGGTTCATTCTCAGCGGTATATTAATGAGTGAACCAATCAAAGTCTAATATGATATTTTGTCTGATATTCCCAGTGTTACATAGTTGTCAGTGTGTGGAAAGGTAGTCAGTATGTGGGTAGTCAGTATCTAACCAAGACTTAATCAGTGTAGTTTCCGTTTTACCCGCCCACAGTACCCCAGAGAGCATCTACCTGGAAGGTCACATAAAAGTGACTGCTCATACCCCAGCATGCTCCTCTTCAGGCCGGGGGGGAGGCTGCACTCATATCTGGGCTGACACAGGGCCAGAAACGCCTTTGTGCATCCTCAAACATTTTAGCTGCTGTATTAAAAAATCATCATTATCAATATTCAAGTAAGTCTTGCTGGAAGGGAATTTTGAAAAAGAGCAGCGGCCTAAAATAGACTTCTCAGTGCGGGTAGGGAGTAGGTGGGTCTTTCATATTCTGTTTAGATCCAGAGAGAAAGAGAGGATGAGACAGACAGACAGACAGACAGACAGACAGACAGACAGACAGACAGACAGACAGACAGACAGACAGACAGACAGACAGACAGACAGACAGACAGACAGACAGACAGACAGACAGACAGACAGACAGACAGACAGACAGACAGACAGACAGACAGACAGACAGACAGACAGACAGACAGACAGACAGACAGAGATAGATAGATAGATAGATAGATAGATAGATAGATAGATAGATAGATAGATAGATAGATAGATAGATAGATAGATAGATAGATAGATAGATAGATAGATAGATAGATAGATAAATGCAAAACAGAGATAGAGACAGACAGACAGAGACAGAGAGAGACAGAAAGAAAGACAGAGCACTCAGGCAGTCCAGTTCCCAAATGCCCATACAAATGCAAATTTATTTCTGTGTTGTCTTCAAGAAGCTGGTTGACACATACAGCAGCCTGGAAAAAAAAGGAAACACACACACAAAAAAAACCCCTGACAGTCCAGTAAATATGCAATGAAAATCAAATCAAACACACACACACACACACACACACACTGTGTTATAACAGTTGTACCGGTCAGGCTGGCTCTTCACAGCAAAGGGCATTAAAACATTCCAGTCAGTTACAGCAAAATTTATGAACCATATGGGCCAATGATAAACCATCACTGGCCCATGCAGTTTTAGATGCATGTTGGAGAGGCTCTTTTTTTTTTGTTAAATCTCTACATTCATCATTATTAGTATGATGAGAATACTGCTGTACAGGGTAGGGTGTGAGAGTTATTGATGTTTGACCGTAGGTCAGCAATATAGTTTACAGCCCTTTCAATGTAGTTTAAATCAAAACAATCACTTCAATTAGATATTTTAAATAATGCTTGTTGTGTTCATTGGTTCTAATCTCTACAATCTCTCCTGCACTCTCTTATGTGTACTGTAAAATGTAATGCTAAATCAGCAAAAGCAACAATCTTCCCATACATGCATCCAAAATCTACTTAAATGGGGGTCCATGGCCTAATGCATGTCTGCTTTGGGGTGAAAAGAATACATTTGCAAAGCCTCAGTCTACAGTATTCAGTACCTGCCTTGCAGCTCTGGGGGAGGCTGTCATCTAGGGGCAAAATAAGGAAGCTGCCCTGTGCCATTTCATGTCACGGTGTCATGCCATTGGCCTTAAATAGACACAATTAGCACTCTCTTTTGGCACCAGGTTGGTGCTGTCATCTCTCAGCAAACACACAGTCACGCTCAGCGCTAACGTTCCCTAGGGCAGTTTCTATACAAAGGTGCAAAACTACTAAGGAGCAAGTTAAAAATGAGCAATGTAAAAAATAAAAATACTTAACATATCTTTTATACTTTATGTTCCTGGTAGATAGCACAGAGATGCTGTAAAATGCCTGAATGAGTTCAGAGACCAATATGCCCAAAAGGTAAATGCATTTGTCAGGTTTGCAGTATATGTGTGCTTTCTTATGCATTTCTCCTTTATATAACTTAACCAAATCTTTATTGTTATAACAAATTGGTGTCCAAATTTTTAAATTCTATTATTCCATAAATGTTGTAAGAAATACATTTCAATATGTAATATTTGTTGTTGGTACTACATGCTCTCATAATAATGCCAATAAGTTTACTTTTTTTTTATAAGTAGCATAAGGACTGATTATTATTTTTCAGCCAAGATTTTTGTTTCTTATATCACCAAATTACTCCATTAGAAAATAAAATGCACTTGATCCAGCCAAGAAATGGTGGTTGACTATTCATTGTGGCATATTTTATTGTGAGGACATCATGATTCCCCGAGGAGGCATTGTATTTCATCACCTGCGGGCTGGGCATCAATCCATTTCAGTACCATGATGCACAAAAATATATTAACTAACCAGTCCAATCCCACATAAATGGTCAATGTGTAATGTAAACACACAGATTAGTGCAGCTGGATATTCCCATCATGGTTACCGGTCTTTGTGTCTCACTTGTGTTATGACCAAAATTTTGAAGACACGTAAATCAGAATAAGGGCAGCATGAAAACCATGAGCGCTAGCCTCTATTCACGAATGAATAAAAAGACAGCTGACTTTCCAATGGCGGCGGGTAGCATGAATAAGAGCATTCACTAGCCTTTGAGAGCCTCTTTTTGGTGAGTTCAGTGCTACACTGTCCTTGGTTGACTCACAAAGTGCCTACAGGGGCCTGCATCACACTGCGGCAAGGCACAACCTTCAACCGTAAGGACATACACAGCTCCACATATTGTCCCAGCTGGCCCAGCAAGATATACTAAACACAGCAGGTATAGATATATAAAAATAAATTCTTATCATGAAACTAAATTGGATATTATTATTAGAAATTTGCATTGTACAATTGTCCTGATCTTTTCCTTAGTGCATATACAGTAATACATACACTACCGTTCAAAAGTTTGGGATCACCCAAACAATTTTGTGTTTTCCATGAAAAGTCACACTTATTCACCACCATATGTTGTGAAATGAATAGAAAATAGAGTCAAGACATTGACAAGGTTAGAAATAATGATTTGTATTTGAAATAAGATTTTTTTTTACATCAAACTTTGCTTTCGTCAAAGAATCCTCCATTTGCAGCAATTACAGCATTGCAGACCTTTGGCATTCTAGCTGTTAATTTGTTGAGGTAATCTGGAGAAATTGCACCCCACGCTTCCAGAAGCAGCTCCCACAAGTTGGATTGGTTGGATGGGCACTTCTTGCGTACCATACGGTCAAGCTGCTCCCACAACAGCTCAATGGGGTTCAGATCTGGTGACTGCGCTGGCCACTCCATTACCGATAGAATACCAGCTGCCTGCTTCTGCTCTAAATAGTTCTTGCACAATTTGGAGGTGTGTTTAGGGTCATTGTCCTGTTGTAGGATGAAATTGGCTCCAATCAAGCGCTGTCCACTGGGTATGGCATGGCGTTGCAAAATGGAGTGATAGCCTTCCTTATTCAGAATCCCTTTTACCCTGTACAAATCTCCCACCTTACCAGCACCAAAGCAACCCCAGACCATCACATTACCTCCACCATGCTTAACAGATGGCGTCAGGCATTCTTCCAGCATCTTTTCATTTGTTCTGCGTCTCACAAACGTTCTTCTTTGTGATCCAAACACCTCAAACTTGGATTCATCCGTCCACAACACTTTTTTCCAGTCTTCCTCTGTCCAATGTCTGTGTTCTTTTGCCCATCTTAATCTTTTTCTTTTATTGGTCAGTCTCAGATATGGCTTTTTCTTTGCCACTCTGCCCTGAAGCCCAGAATCCCGCAACCGCCTCTTCACTGTAGATGTTGACACTGGTGTTTTGCGGGTACTATTTAATGAAGATGCCAGTTGGGGACCTGTGAGGCGTCTGTTTCTCAAACTAGAGACTCTAATGTACTTATCTTCTTGCTCAGTTGTGCAACGCAGCCTCCCACTTCTTTTTCTACTCTGGTTAGAGCCTGTTTGTGCTGTCCTCTGAAGGGAGTAGTACACACCGGTGTAGGAAATCTTCAATTTCTTAGCAATTTCTCGCATGGAATAGCCTTCATTTCTAAGAACAAGAATAGACTGTCGAGTTTCAGATGAAAGTTCTCTTTTTCTGGCCATTTTGAGCGTTTAATTGACCCCACAAATGTGATGCTCCAGAAACTCAATCTGCTCAAAGGAAGGTCAGTTTTGTAGCTTCTGTACCGAGCTAAACTGTTTTCAGATGTGTGAACATGATTGCACAAGGGTTTTCTAATCATCAATTAGCCTTCTGAGCCAATGAGCAAACACATTGTACCATTAGAACACTGGAGTGATAGTTGCTTGAAATGGGCCTCTATACACCTATGTAGATATTGCACCAAAAACCAGACATTTGCAGCTAGAATAGTCATTTACCACATTAGCAATGTATAGAGTGTATTTCTTTAAAGTTAAGACTAGTTTAAAGTTATCTTCATTGAAAAGTACAGTGCTTTTCCTTCAAAAATATGGACATTTCAATGTGATCCCAAACTTTTGAACGGTAGTGTATATGTGTGTGTGTGTGTGTGTGTGTGTGTGTGTGTGTGTGTGTGTGTGTGTGTGTGTGTGTGTGTGTGTGTGTGTGTGTGTGTGTGTGTATATATATCTATATATATATATAAAAAAAATCCAGTGTCAAGTAAATTCTTTATGAGACAGTACAAGCCTGTTCCATGCCATAAGCAATCAACTTGTTATCATTAATTATTATTATTATTGCTTGTGGCATGAAAAAGGCTTGTAATGTCTCATAAAGAATTTATTTGACACTGGATTATTTTGCTCCTTATACGTATGTTGAGCATTTTCCCTACCGTTGAGTGTTTCTTTTAACAAAGTTACATATATTTTTACTCCTCTGTGTACTGACATGACAAATTGGGATCCATTTGAGGAGTTATTCATATATTCAGAGATATTCAAATTACTTATCCCCCAAACAAAAAAAAAATGTGAAAATTGGAAACAAGTTTGTCAGCATCGTACAGTAATAGATAATGCCTCTACACTGAATTTGATTACTGGTATTTCTCTCCTCGTCCTGTGAAAACAGGCTTGCAGAGAGGCTGTGAACCCTTGCACATAATTCAGACTAGCAACGGTGTGCTGTAAGGATGCACCACAGTCGCAGTATAAATCTTGCTGGACCTTGGTCGGTGAAGTCAGTCAGCTGATTAATGGAGGTATCAGCAGGCTGACCCCAGGCCACGGATATCAGTGGAGTGAGCCCATGCATCAAATCCCATGGCTGGGCTCCTTCACGAGGTCATTATACACACCACAACATCTATTTATCCCCACTGATGGAGCGGATGCATTTCCATTTCCATTGTATGCTCTATATTCTCTTTTCTCTCTCCCTCTCTCTCTCTCTCTCTCTCTCTCTAATGTACATATCCAGCTGACATGTTAAAACTCAGCAGTAGCATATTATACATTAGCAGTGATCATTTCCAGAATTTTTTTTTTCAGGATATTTTGACACAGCCCATCTTTCACTTTTGGGCAAACCATTTTGATATTATGGCAGATGATGTAATCTGTAACTTTGTTCAGAAAGAGGATTATTCTGTCTGTCTGACTCTGTCTCTCTCCGATTCTTCCTCTTCCCTCTCTCTCCTGAGAAAATTAGTGGTTAGTTACATAATAAATATGCTCATTCATTAAAGCCTATTGTCATCTGGTTTGCAACATGTTATTATTTGTGTCAACAGCAACAGTAACGTGGAACTCTATAACAATATTGATACATGACAGAGGCTTCAAATGAGTTTTAGTAACGTGCCCATGCATTCAATGCCATGCTTGGTGAGTGCTGTCACTCCAGTGATGTGACACTTGAGAATAACAAAAAATGAAGCTATTCCTGAGGATAGGAGTTTCCCATCTATACAGTCCCGTTTCCTGGGGACTGTATAGATGAGGCAGATAGTTTGATAAATACTATTCCAATATCCTACATTGCAAAACATAATCAATCTTAAACTAGAGTTGACTCTACATCTTATTTTCCATGAAACAAACTAAGAAACCTTGCATGGATATACACCGATCTGCCAAAACGTTAAAACCACCTTCCTAATATTGTGTAGGTCACCCTCGTGCCACCAAAACAGCTCTGACCCATTGAGACATGGACTCCACAAGACCTCTGAAGGTGTCCTCTGGTATCTGGCATGAAGACATTAGCAGCAGATCCTTTAAGTCCTGTAAGTGGCGAGGTGGGGCCTCCATGGATCGAACTTGTTTTTCCAGCACATCCCACAGATGATCAATTGGACTGAGATCTAGGGAATTTGGAGGCCAAGGCAACACCTTGAACTCTTTGTCATGTTCCTGAACAATGTGTGCTGTGTGGCAGGGTGCATTATCCTGCTGAACGAGGCCACTGCCATCAGGAAATATCACTGCCATGAAGTAGTGTACCTGGTCTGCATCAATGTTTAGGTAGGGGGCACGTGTCAAAGTGACATCCATATAAAGGCTAGGACCCAAGGTTTCTCAGCAGAACATTGCCCAGAGAATCACACCGGCTTGCCTTCTTCCCATAGTGCATCCTGGTGCCATCTCTTAGGTAAATGATGCACGTGTCCAGCCATCGACATGATGCAAAAGAAAATGTGGCTTATCAAACCAGGCCACTTTCTTCCATTGCTCGATGGTCCAGTTCTGACACTCACATGCCCATTATAGGCACTTTCGGTGGTAGACAAGGGTCATAATGGGCACTCTGACCGGTCTGCGGCTACACAGCCCCATACACAGCAAGCTGTGATGCACTGTGTTCTGACACCTGTCTATCGTAGCCAGCATGAACTTTTTCAGCAATTTGAGCTCCAGTAGTACTTCTGTGGGATCGGACCAGATGGGCTAGCCTTCGCTCCTCATGAGTATCAATGAGCCTTGGGCGCCCATGACCCTGTCGCCGGTTCACCGGTTGTCCTTCTTTGGACCACTTTTGGTAGGTACTGACCCCTGCATACCATGAACACCCCACAAGACTTGTCATTTTGGAGATGCTCTGACCCAGTCGTCTAGCCATCACAATTTGACCCTTGTCAAAGTCACTCAGGTCCTTACGCTTGCTCATTTTTCCTGCTTCCAACACATCAACTTCAAGAGCTGACTGTTCACTTGCTGTCTAATATATCCCACCGCTTGACAGGTGCCATTGTAACGACATAATGGATGTTATTCACTTACCTGTCAGTGATTTTAATGTTATGGCTGACTGGTGTATTTCACTGCTTTCTGATGCCCATCAACTCATTTCAAGAACTTTTGGATTTGTTTTTTTTTTTATAATACTGGAATAATATGAAGTTAATCATTGGTTTTTATATGTAATGAAACTCATTTCTAGTAAATTCCTTTAACCCTCCTTAAACAAAATTGTCTTCTTTTTCGAGGATAAAATTTTAAGATTCAGTGTAAAACAAAACCACTTGTGCTCAATAATTTTTGTACTGGTATACTTTTGCAATAAATTTTAGTTAATGAGTCTTCTTTGCGTCAAAATGGCTGCAAGGCTGAGGAATGAGGGGTGAAACAAACAAGTTATTTTGTGGAAATATCATCAGGAGACTAGCTCATATTCTGCCACCTATTCTGATTTTTGACAGCTGATGTGAAAAAACATTCGTCATTGTGACTGTCCAAATGAGTTGAGGAGATACATGAGATTCATGTTCATGAGAACATTGCAAATACAAAAAGACAGTGAGTATCGATTGTATACCCTGATATCAATATCATGATATAAGATTAGATATCATCTGGGATTTTGGATATCATAATACCATATTACATATGTGTTGACTTTTCCTGGTTTTGAAGGCTGCATTACAGTACAGAGATGCAAGTTTTTGAACTTATTAGACTTTTCTAGCTGTTATTTTTTTAAAATTTTTAATATACTTTATTAATCCCCATGGGGAAATTCATGCTCTGCATTTAAACCATCCTAGCTGTGTAGCTAGGAGCAGTGGGCGGCCACCTTGCAGCACACGGGGACCAACTCGATTTTGTCTTTCCATGCCTCGGTCAAGGGCACAGACAGGAGTATTAACCCTAATATGTATGTCTTTTTGATGGTGGAGTAAACCGGAGCACCTGGAGAAAACCCACTGCACACATGGGAGAACATGCAAACTCCACACAAAGGATGACCTGGGATGACTCCCAAGGTTGGACAACCCCGGGGTTCGAACTCAGGTTTCTTCCTATTTTTTCTCCCTGTTAAAGGGTTTTTTTGTGGGAGCTGTTCATTATCCAATGTAAGGGTCTAAGGACGGGATGTTGTGTTCCTGTAAAGCCCCTTGAGGCAAATTTGTAATTTGTGATATTGGGCTATACAAATAAATTTGACTTAACTTGACCTTCTTGCTGTGAGGCGACAATGCTAACCACTGCGCCAAAGTGCCGCCAATATTAATGATTAATAATATATTATGTTATTTGTCTCTACTTGTTTGGACATCATATCCACATTATTAATGAGTGTTAGAACTCAGCTATTCCGTTCTCTGCTGTCTCCACTGAAATCTTGTCGATGCCGTCCTTGGCCTATTCTAGCTAGCAAGCGCTGTGATGAGGCTATCTCCAGACAGACCCTGCATGGCCATGATAAACACCAGTGCCAGAAGACATCACCAATCCAGACGCCAGTATTCACATGGGTGGAGACCTGAAAGTCAACCAGCTTGCCATCCTGCAGCCCAGTCTGGTACCTAAACACAACTCAACAACCAACTAAAAACAACACCGATACCATATCATGAACCAAATATCATTTGAGCTTAATTTCTCTGTCTTTTCTGTCTTGCTACAAACCAAGACAATAGATTTTTACAATTCATTGATTTCTGAACATTTTTCAACACATTGCAAGTAGTTTTTCTCTGTTATAGCAATATGAATGAAGCCAACCTTAAATCCAGCCCCAAGGCATGCAGCAATGATCAAGTGACTCTCAATCTGCAAAGGTGAGCAGCGTCAATCATAAAAAGCACAGAAGATGAGTTTAACCTGATTGCTCCTGACTGTAATTTCCTCTTTATAGTTCGCTGCAAATCAAATGCCCGCTGGCCTATCAAAGACTCAATCTGGAGTTGGTGAATCGATTGCATTACCTTTGTCACTACAACTTCCAAATGCCATATGTTAACTGGCTTCAAGATAAGAACATTTCTATGAACCCCCTCACTGAAATTGAATTGTTCAGCGGTATGGATTCAATTTGAATTGCATTTATATAGCACTTTTCTAGCTGCAACAGCCACTCAAAATACTTTACAATTAATGAATGCCTCACATTAACCAATGCGCGCGCACACACACACACACACACACACACACACACACACACACACACACACACACACACACACACACACACACACACACACACACACACCGATGGCGGTGTAAACTGTGCAAAGTAACAACCAGCTCTCATTGGGGTAGTTAGGGGTTAGGTGTCTTGCTCAAAGACACCTAAACATTTTTGCCAGGAGGAGGCGAGGATTGACCCGGCAACCCCCCAGTAACCAGACAACCTACTCTACCTAGAAATCAAGGCCCACACATACAGCACACAAAAAGATAAAACAAGCAAATACACATATTGTACATGCTATAAGATAGCAATAGCCATTGCAGTAAGTGATAAATGAACAATCATTGACATAAAATACATAAACAGGATGCAGTTATGTAAAAATAACTAAAAGAAAGAATAAAATGAGCAATATGATGATGATGGGGCACTGCTGAGGTCTGTTGCACCTATTAAAGCTGTGCACATAACTCCAAATGATAATGCATAATAATGTTGAGAGTACAACTATGTTAGATAACAGACTCCATGGACATGGAGCCCAACACATGATGACCATAGGGGGAGACTCCAAGGTAGAGGCTTTTCCAAGGTCTTTCACCCCATCGTTTCCTTTTAAAAATTAGTAACTAAAATGTATGTACATGCTTAGAGAGCATCCATCCATCCATCCGCCCCCCTGTCCATTCATCCATCCATCCATTATCTTTGCCTGCTTAAGATAATTCAGAGTAGCAGAGGCTGGAGTCCATCCCAGTAGGCATTAGGCAGAAGGAGGGGAAACACCCTGGACATATCAGTCTCTATTACTATTAGATATTACCATTACTATTAGATAATGCAAACAGCTAATGCAACTTAAAAAAAAACTGTACTGGGAAATAGGAATTACTGCAACATTTATTTTCTCTATCATGTTCTTTCTGCCCATGAAAATTTTATATGTATACTTATGCATCTGAAATACAGTAGTGGAAATAAAAAAAAATCTGCATCTGGACTAAAGAGGTCATACTAGGTCACGAACAGTTCTCTGAGCAATATAGTGAGCTCTTTTTCCAAACTGTGTATGCACTGTGAGAAAGCAGATTAGATAGAGAAAAACAAAACAAAACAAATAATGGTTTAACCATAAGGATAGCCATTTTTAACAACATAATCATGAAATGGGGGTTCTTTGTTGCCCCACTTACAGCTGAATCGAATGAAAAATAAGCTAAGAGGAAAGCAAAGAGGAAATCCATTAAAGCCAATGGTTAGCATGAGGACAGTTAGGTGCTTATGGGTGACAATCTTTGGATGTTCAACAGTAATGTTCATTCTGTGTTGTGTTGTGTTGTGTTGTGTGTGTGTGTGTGTGTGTCCGTAATCATGGTGACAGAATGAGGATGGAATCAAAATAATAACCCTGCATTATGTTTAGAGACCATAAGCTCCCCGTTTCCCAGAAAACATTGACAAAATACTGGAGATGACTTTTGTGTGTGTGTGTGTGTGTGTGTGTGTGTGTGTGTGGGTGTGGGTGTGGGGGGGAGGAGGGGGGGCATGGGGTTGTGGAGGGGCAAGATTAATAGAGGCGACAAGAGAAGAGGAGCCTTTTAAATCCCTTAAACCTCATCACAAGGCTCTTCGCCCAGCAGAAGATTATTACCGATTGACACAGGCTTTATTTAACACTATGAAACAAATCTGTTTAATTTACCGTGGCGCTCTCCCCCTCCGTGATCCCCAGAAGGCCGGGGCTCTTCTCTTGGATTGATTCTGGTCATTGTGGTCGCAGTTCGCCGGGTGTCGCCGGAAACTTGATGGGCATTATACACTGGAACGTTGTCAAATCTGACGGTGACGAGGCCGCAGTAGTCGTTAGTTTCTGACCTAGTGACGCAACAGCCTCTGCAACCGGAAGTAAACCTGGGTGCAACCAGCAAGGGAAATCAAGTAGATGGCAAACGAAGGACACGGGAATGAAAATCCCGTCATTCACGTACGTCTTCATGCATTGGTCAAGGATTTCTTCCGACAGCGTGTTCATGGTCGTTTTTCAGTGGTTTTCAAAGTGTGAGGCCCGCCTCCACTGGGAGGCGCCAAAGAGTTTCAGGGAGGCGCAGCGGGGGGAAGTAGGGCAATACAAGAAAATGTCTGAACCCTGCAGAAAGTATGACGATGTGTATTTAAAGTTGGGATTTTCTTGGACGCAGACTCTGCTCCCATTAAGGTAGAGAAGGCTATGTAGGCTATGCATGGTAGGGCTGAAAAGAGGGACCATCCTGTATTTTTCCCCAGAGAGCTTTTCAAACTTTACTTAACAGGTCAGCATTGTGTACCAATGCGTTGTGTACATTTTCATATTCTCCGTTCTGTTTTGTTAAAAAGTGACAGATATGTGTTGTTTCTTTCTTTCTTTTAAACTTAAGAAACATGCACAAATAGGCATTGACCTATAAACTAATTCTTAACCACTTTTGTTGATTTTTTTTTGATTGTGGGAGATTGTACTAGGATTGAGTGTTCAAACTAAACATTTCTAAACCCTTTATGGTCACAACCCTTTATTTTAAGAGAGTGGATTCTTCTATTTTTTCATCATCCTCTTTTTCTTCATCATTCTCTTCATCTTCTTCACCATCATTTCTTCTTCTTTTCTTTATCATCATGTTCTTCGTTGTTTTTAATCATCTTCCCCTCATTATTATTATTATTGTTATTACTACAGTGTTTTTATTAAATTGGAGAGGCCCAGACGACCTGATGTTCTCTGAAGGGAGGCTCACTGTCTTACACTTTGAAAACGCCTGCTTTATACAATAGGCAAACACTACCTAACAGCTCTCATGACACAGTAAGTGAATGAGGCTCACTAGCTTACATAAACCCTGCCTTTGGTCATCTGGACAGCTTGCAATGGGGAGCCCCTCCTCTTCATCACTAAGCTCCTCTCAGTAGTTTTGCAGAGGAGGAAGTTTTTCTTATCCCTCGCTGTTTAATTCTTCACAAATTCTCTTCCAGCACCAATACTCAGGATGACTCCTCTGGGTGTGGTCTGGCTTTAAACTGCATTTTTTTTCTCTTCTGTCCAGGAGAAAATGAATCAAGTGTGTGTCTAAAGCTGGAATTTGGGGTGGGTATTAAGCCGACATCACTTTACACTGGTCAGCACTCATTATGAAAGCAGACAACATTGCTGCTGGGACTGTAATCACATTTACGTAAACAGCATCCAGAAGCTTTATCAACACTGGGCTCTTCAAAGGGTCGACAAGACTGGGAATTTATCCAACACATCTGGAGTCTCACATATTTGTTTGCGATCCAAGGGAAAATTAAAGCAGAACACCTTTCTGTCCTCCCACATATCACGCTGTCTGTGTAACAGAAAAATTGGAGAGTAACAGCATCTATGAAAACGCATTAATAAATCTAGAGATAATAGGAGCAACAGCTTTATTTTTAAAGCACTTTCTATGAGAAATGTTTCCAACGGCCTCACAAATTAAGACAAACATGAGACAGAGATGAGCTGTACAAAGCCATACCCATACCATGGTACGGGTAAGGGGCCCGAGAGTGTGTCGTCAAGTCAAGTCAATTTTATTTATGTAGCCCAATATCACAAATTTGCCTCAAGGAGCTTCACAGCAACACAACATCCTGTCCTTAGACCCCTCGCATCGGATAAGGAAAACTCCCTAAAAAATAAAAATATTTAAAAAAAAAACCTTTAACAGAGGGAAAAAATAGGAAGAGACCTCAGGGAGGGCAACAGAGGAGGGATCTCTCTCCCAAGACGGACAATGTGCAATGGATGTTGTGTTTACACAATTTAAAGAATACAACATTGAAAGAGGATAACAGAATTATAAAATATATGAAGAATATGATGAAGATGCCAGGTGTCAAGCACTGAACTAGAGCAGGACCCAGAATGCAAACACACTTGAGGACAGGGCAAAAATCAAGTCCATTATTCAGCAGAAGGTTTGGTACACAGAGGTCAATCAGCTCAGCAAAGGTATCCAAAAACACTCAGGTCTGATCTAGAACACTCACGGGGGAAAAAATGCTGAAATGCTGTCACACAAGGATCAAGACTAACTGACACAGAAGACAGGGAGCACACAGACTAAATACACTAGGGAGGGAGACAATTACACAGGTGCAACACATTAGGGCGGGGCAGGTAATCACACACGCGGGGAAACACAGGAGGGCAGGAAGTGAAGGTATTAAGATGGACTGTGACACCAAGTAGTGTCCAGATGCCACCGGAACAGCCCAGGACCCGAGCCACGTGGCCACCATCACCATGTAGACCTGACAGGTGGACAGACTACACATGCACACAGGGGAGACTCACATCACACCATTCACATACACGGGAGAAGGGACAAGAAAGAAGAAAAAGAAAAAAACCATTAGTCACATGTCTGAGTGGAAGAAGGATATAACATTGAAACGGGATAACAAAGTTATATGGATTTATAAGATATATGCAAAGAAAATGTGATGAGGGGGATGCCAAGCAGTGTCCAGGCAGTGACCACCATCACCATGTAGACCTGGGAAGAGGACAGACTGTGCACGTGCATGCAAGGGAGACTCATCACACCACTCACACACACACACACACACACACAAGAGAAAGGCGAAGACATCATTCAGAGAGAGAAACGACATCTGACAGAAGAGAACAATTTGCAATAGTCAATATAATCTCGTTGGCAGAACAGTGCTTGGTAAATTCACTGAGACAGATTACTTGTGTGTGTGTGTGTGTGTGTGTGTGTGTGTGGTCATTTTAGTGTGTCCTGATGGGCAGTAATGGAAAGAGGGGCACATATTCTGGTGAGGTTAATAAGTCTAGAGGACAGAATTGGGGTTTGTACTCAAACATGATAAGATACTTTTGTCTGGGTGATGGTGCATATGAACTGGGGTGTTTGCATGGTACAGTAGCTGATGGGTAATAAGTAGAATAGGATCAAAAACCTGGTTTGGGTTAGAGATGAAGAACTTTATCATGAAATGACATAAAGACAATGGGGGATTTCAAAGACACTAAGTGAGCTGTATACAGCTTGATAAATTGTGTTGACATTTATCGGTTGATTGTATTTTCATGCTCTCAGCACATTTATAAATGGACTGCATTTATATAGCGGTTTTCTAGTCTACCAACCACTCAAAGCACTTTACAATGTATGCCTCATATTCACCCATTCACACACACATTCATACACTGATGGCGGAGGCTGCTATGCAAGGCACCAACCTGCTCATCAGGAGCAGTTAGGGGTTCAGTGTCTTGCTCAAGGACACTTGGATACGCTCTCTGGAAAAGCCAGGGATCGAACCAGTGACCATCCGATTACTAGACAACCTGCTCTACCTCCTGAGCCATGCTGCCCTCTATGAGTTACTAGCAAGTAGGTATATTGGTGCATGGACATTAGCCCGGTCAGGGAGTCCTGTATCCTGAGAGCTAGACGCTTGCAAATCAGAGGCTTGTCAGAGTTAAATGACAGCCAACGGGGTCAGCTAACAAAAACAAGACTAGCTGGACAGAAACGAGAATGAGCAAAACAAGAATGAATACAAGAGAGCTAAGAAAGAAAGCAGTAGTGATAGCGAGGGCAAGAGCATACGAGGGCCTGTACATAAGACTAGATTCAAAGGCAGGAGAGAAGGACATATATGGAATAGTCAAACAGAGAGACAGAGCGAGCAAGGATGTTGAACAAGTAAAACTGATCAAGGATGCAGATGGAAGAGTACAGTCAAAAGATGAGGATATTTTACAGAGGTGGAGGGGTTATTTCAGTCACCAAATGAATGAAGAGAATAACAAAAAGAAGGACAGATGAACCACCAAGGAATGAAGAGGACTTGGGTGAAATTACAAGAGGTGAGGTGATAAAAGCTTTGCAACGAATGAAAAATGGAAAAGCTGTGGGACCGGACAATATACCAACAGAAGTCTGGAAATACTTGGGTGATACTGGCATAGAGTTCCTGACTAGACTCTTCAACAACATAATACGGACTGGGAGAATGCCAGATGAATGGAGAAAGAGCATAGTGGTACCAATTTACAAGAAAAAAGGTGATGCTCAACGTTGCAACAACTACAGAGGGATAAAATTGATGGGACATACAATGACGTTATGAGAGAGAGTGACTGAAGTGAGACTTCGGAAGGAAGTGACTATAGGGAAAGAACAATTTGGATTCATGCCTGGAAGAAGTACCACAGATGTGATATTCGTACTCAGGACCTTAGCGGAAAAATACATTTAGGTACAGAAAGAATTGCACTGCATATTTATTGATTTGGAGAAGGCATATGACAGTACCGAGACAGGAGTTGTGGTACTGCCTGAGAGTGAAGGGAGTGGCAGAAAATTACACCAGCATAATTCAGGATATGTACAGGGACTGTTACTGTACTTCGATGTGCAGTGGGAACAACAAGCAAGTTTGAGGTAAAGGTAGAACTGCATCAAGGATTGGCATTGAGCCCTTTCCTGTTTGTGATATTGATGGACAGCCTCACAGAACATCTTAAGAAAGAGCCACCATGGAGCATGATGTTTGCTGATGATATCGTGCTAGCAAATGAGGACAAGGAAAGGTTGGAGAGAGGTCTTGAAGATTGGAGAGAAGCACTAGAGATTAGACGACTAAAGATCAGCAGAGCAAAGACTGAGTACCTGTGTATAAATAAGCAAGTAGAAAGTCCAGGATTGACCTTAGGAGGAGAAGATGTCCCAGAAGTTAATTAATTCCAGCAGGGGCGTCAATTCACCAGAAGCTAAGGTATGGCAAAGTCAGATGACATCACATCTGACATCACATGACATCAAATCAAGTTCCTCAAATTCTCATTCCATCTCAACCATGTGGCTCTGTGCCAGTAGTTAGCTACAACCATTTATTTCATTTATACAATCGCATCACCTTAATACAGTCAGAGCCTTGACTGATTCACCTAGACATTCCCCATCGCCCGCAACGGAATTTGTATCCCCCGCCACAGGTCTAACGCCTTGACCCTGCTACAGATTATAATATGGCAAGTATGTATTATTGTTTGTCATGTTTTTCAAAGTAAATTTTTTTCACAAAATTAAATATGTCTACTAAAAATAAAAAATGGTCACCGGTAAATGGACAAAACCCCACTGGAGAAAACCACACAGTCAACAATTCATTTAAAACACTGAGAAATGTGTAATTGAAATATATTATTTCACACTGACCAGGCAGCCAAGTTATGGCAGCTGCCATACCTTGCCATACCCAATTGACACCCCTGAATTCAAGTATTTAGGATCGACAATACACGCAGAAGGTGGTGGTAAGAAGGAAGTCAAGACAAGGACACAATCTGGGTGGAATTCATGGAGAAAGGTAGCTGGAGTACTTTGCCACAAAAGAATGCAGTTGAGGGTAAAGGGAAAAGTATACAAATCAATGGTTAGGCCTGCCATGCTCTATGGTACGGAAGCAGTGACAACAACAGAGAGGCTAGCATCTACATTACAGGTAACAGAGATGAACATGCTGCAGTGGTCCTTGGGAGTGACTAGAAAAGACCGGAAGAGAAATGTAGAAGTGAGAGCTATGTTCAAGATCAGAGGAATGGATAAGAAGTTGAAAGACAAGCTTGAGATGGTTTGGATATGTACAGAGAGGGGACATAGACTATATATGAAAGAAGGGATTGGACCTGGAAATACCTGACAAAAGAAAAAAGGGAGACCAAGGAAAAGATGGAGAGACCAGATAGAGGAGGACATGAGGAGGGTTGGACAGCGGGAGAGGGTTGCGTCAGACAGAAAACTATGGAGGTCAAAAAGACACTGTGGTGACCCCTGAGAAACACGGAACAAGCCAAAAGAAAAAGAAGAAGAAGAAGAAGTAGAAGAGGAATGGGGTCAACTAAACAATTTAAGAAACAACACAACATGGAAAAAGATGGTTTAAAACCATCCGCATGTCATGTATTACAGATGTGTTTTCTCCTCTCAGGTCAACAATAAATCGTTTTGTTTGGTGATGAGCGTTAATGTATGCTACAGTAGTGATGCACAGGCGTTCTTCAACAAACAAAATATTTCCAAGACATAGCATCGTTTTATGAGGAGAAAAAGCATTTGTAATGCATAAAAGACTCATTCTATTGTCCTCTCCTTTTCTCCCTGTACACGACATCCCTGGGTTCTGTTATTCGCTCACGACTTCTCTTACCATTGTTACGCCAATGACACCCAGTTGATCTTGTCCTTTCCACCGTCTGACACACAAGTAGAGACACTTATTGCTGTGTGCTTGACTGACATCTCAGAGTGGATGGCGACACACCATCTGAAGCTCAATCTGGACAAGACAGAACTGATGTTCCTCTCGGGTAAAGGTTGCCCATACCGTGATCTGGCCATCACCATTGACAACACTGTGGTGACGCCAACTCGGACTGCAAGGAGTCTGGGTGTGATCCTGGACAACCAACTGTTGTTTGCTGCAAACATTACATCGGTTGCTCATTCTTGCAGATTTCTCCTATATAACATCAGGAGGATTTGCCCATTCCTCACCAATGAGACGGCACAGGTGCTCATCCAGGCCCTGGTCATCTCCCAGCTGGACTACGGCAACTCCCTCCTTGCTGGCGCCCCGGCGTCGGCCATCAGACCTCTGGAGCTTGTTCAGAAAGCTGCAGCTCGTATGGTGTTCATCCGCCCTAAATTCTCCCACATGACTCCCCTTCTCATGTCCCTACACTGGCTCCCAGTAGCTGCTCGCATCCAGTTTAAGACTCTGGTGCTAGCCTACAGGGCAGTGAAAGCAACAGCTCCTTCCTATCTCCAGGCCATGGTCAAGCCCTACACCCCCGCCCGACCACTTCGCTCTGCTGCCTCGAGACGTCTGGTTGCCCGTCGCTCAGAGGCCCCTGCTGCGGATCGACCCGGTCACGGCTCTTTTCTGTCCTGGCCCCACAGTGGTGGAATGAACTCCCCACTGATGTAAGAACAGCGGAGTCGCTGCCCATCTTTCGGCACAGGTTGAAAACTCACCTCTTCAACAACTACTACCCTGTTACTTGCTCTTAGCACTTACTGTATTCACTCATTTAAAAAAAAAATCTTTCTTGCACTTTTACTTTAGCACTGGTTTTGCTCTTAGATGCTTGTTTAGAGAGAAGATTCACTTATGACCTCTGATGACAAGTAGTTCTCCTGATTTCCTACATTAAATGCACTTATTGTAAGTCGCTTTGGATAAATGTGTCAGCTAAATGACTGTAATGTAATGTATTGTGAATCATTAAAACCTTTTTTGCGAGTTGCATTGTTTCTCGTAATGATTTTGTTAGCTGATCCTGTTTGGTGTTGTTCACTTTTCTCTGACAAGCTGCCAAATGGCTGCAACAAGCAGCTAAGCCTCCAAACACAGGAACTCACTGACCAGGCTTACATCCGTGTATTAACATACTTAGCTGTGAGTAACTTACACTGACACGTGTCAAAAAACCTGAACTAACCCTTTAATTTATATCTAGGATGGATGTTAAAGAAAGAATTAAAAATCAAAAACTAGTTATGAATTAATTGGTAATTAATTGTTAGCATTAACTAACATCAACTGATGAAATAAAAAAATGGGAGAGCTTGAACCTAGTAGGCACAGACTTAACTTTTCAGATTTTACAGATTACAGAGTTTAATCAAAATTTTCCAAGGACACCCCGTGAAACACTATAATGTGGGATTTCTGATGCTGAATCCTCTTCCTTAAATGTGACATACTGCCGACACTGAACCTCTTGACCCCGGATGTTCATTATGAAGGCAGCATCACAGTACCTTGCCAACGAGCCTCAAGTCCCAGCTGGGAGCTGAGCACATGGGACAGCACCTGAAGGCAGCCCAGACCTGAATAATAGATAAAAAATCCCAGTGATTCACTGACTAACTCACTCCCTTGTCAAACCCAGCCATGGGCATCAACAACACAGGGAGCTATTATGTAACAACTGCGAAGGCCAGTCGTAGCCTTTCTTCACACAAGGCTGTGTCTGTGTATCTGTGGCCCTGGGGTTGGTTTCTGTGGGCTTGGGCTTTTTGGGCTGACTCCTCCAGTAATCTTTCGCACCACTGTGGGATGTAACCAGGCCACAAGATGACAGGAAGGAACTCGGATGGGAAGTAAGATTAGACAGGGCAAAGTTTTCATCTGCTAACCAATTATTCATATGGGAGTCACTCCGCTGGGGTCAGGCCAAGACATTTGTCTTATGCAATCCAGACAAGGGGTTTTTTATTTTGGCTTGCACCCTGAATGGCAGAGTTCAAGGAAGAGAGCGAGGGATGCTCAGGGGGATGACCTAATGTTAGTATTTGGTAACAGTCACTCCCATTTAAGTCACTAAACATCTTATAATAGACATGGAGAAGGTGGACAGGAGTACTTTGGGGATAGTAGGTATTTTTAAAAGCTGCTGAGAGCATCAATGTGTCCATTAATCGAACCATTGCAAATACAAATGTGAGCAAACATGGACAGGCTGGTTGGCATGCACAGAGAGGAGTACACCTGTGTATGCTTGTGGACACACACACACACACACACACACACACACACACACACACACACACACACACACACACACACACACACACACACACACACACACACACACACACACACACACAATGACAAAGGGTTTTCCCCTCTGCTAGCTTTGTCTTTGGATCAGGGAGCTCCTCACCTCCTCACCTGTGCTCCATTATTCACAGCCAAGGGCTGAATAAATAAGCACTCAGTAAACACCCCTGATCCAATGGTGCAACAAGACACCAGCCTTAGAAGAGCCAAGGGACATTCCGTCCAATGCCTCCCACTTCCTCTCCTGCCCATTCTCCTCTTCTCATCTGCTCATCTACTCCTCTTCTCCTCCCCTTTCCACCCTTCTTCTCTCCTTTACCATCCTCGTCTCTCCTCCCCATCCCCTGCATGACCTGTCCCCTATGGCTTCACCATTAGTTAGCTCCTGTTAATAGGCTTGTCTGCAGAATGTGAGGTCATTTCATCATCCTGGAGGAGGGCTGCTGTTGATTCATGCTTTACAGGATTTTGTAAGGGTTATGGAGTTCAACATCCATTCTTACATCTATTGAACCTCCTAATTACCCTCTCCTCCAATATGCAGTATCTTATAGCTCTCAGGCCATTAGAGTATCATGTTTCCATACTTGGCTCACTGTGCTCATCGTAGAAAGGGCCAGAGACTGACTGGTATTAGCTTGTATTTTATTGATAGAGAAAGTATCTCAAGAGAAGGTATATTTTGCATCTGCACCGTAACAGTAGCAGTTTCATCTACAAGTTCTACAAGTTGTCCTATTTTTCATATTACTGGAGTGCAGCATGATTGGCAACTGTTGTGCTTCTTTCTAAAAATTGAAGGTTAATGTTAAGAGGCTTCATATAAATGCAGATAAATGGTAGGTACTCATAATTTACCAGTGGTAGAGGATGCTGAAACGTTGTCTTAGTGCTGCTTTTGTACATCCTTTGTCATTGATCCAAATTATTACACTCCACTATGCAATTTTCAGTCTTTTGTCTCCCATGGAGTACAAATGCTTTTGTTTCCATTCGAAGAGTTACAGACAAGACCTTTTTTGATTCAGGCTAGTGACCACAGCCATGGCAAACTGAGAAGGTGATTGAGTTATTTTTTAAAAGGCCCTCACTTGGTGAACAAGTTCTGCAGACTGGCTTATTAACCTGTTCACTGTGGCATGTGGATGGCATCTTACAGGGAAATTTCACAAATGGTTTTGTGTATGTGCAGCCTGTACTGATGAAAAATGTAGTGGACGGAAGCAATAAAGTCCTCACTGTGTACTACAATGACAGAGAAATCGGTGTTCTCCTGCTCAGTCTTTCTCACAGTGTTTACATGTACCAGAATGCATTCCATGCAAGCTTCTGTATTGCCATCCATAAAACCCTCTGCACTAGTGTTGTGGGAAATCATTTACACCAACGGAAACATTGCTTAGTTGAGAGAACGAGGGTGTGTTTTTGAATGGCGTGTTTAGAGTAGATTAGAGGATTAGAAAATAATAGTTACCTTGGATGTAACTCCAGTTCTATGATGCGTAGCCCTCTAATGGGCTTCGTTTACACATCGAGACTCCGCCTCGGCACCCTGCCAACGGGGCTGGGCAAAGAAACAAAGTGAAACCTAGTAAAATTGCACATACGTAAAAGGACAAAAACTCACCTTAGTAGGCAATGGGCAACCTCGACTGGGAAGCTGCTCAATGACCGTAATGTTTTTGTCACTATCTTTGGTCTTAACCACAAGGGTAGATGGGATCGCCAGGCCTCAGGACTGACATCACTGGACAAATTGGAAGTGGTGGATCAGTAATGGTGGTAGCTTTCAGTAGGAAAGGCTAACTGAAACTTAGACCAGGTGGAAACCCCATGAGCAGCACCCTTCACACATCCACTTCCGGCTCGGGATGTGTGCGTTGAGCTGGGCGGCACGGTGGCCCAGTGGTTAGCACTGTTGCCTCACAGCAAGAAGGTCCTGGGTTTGAACCCTAGGCCATCCTGGGTCCTTTCTGTGTGGAGTTTGCATGTTATCCCCATGTCTGCGTGGGTTTCTTCCGGGCACTCTGGTTTCCTCCTGTGATGTTTTGTGCTTCTCATAACAGCAATAAATGGACAAACAACGACTGGAGTGAACAATTAATTTGGGGATCACAGGATATATTTACACATGGCAGGTGGCTTCCTGACTGAACATAAGTGCCCGACTACCTAGCTGGCTACCATATCCTCCTGTCAGCAGGGGATGTACTTAGACTAGAGCCCAGTCAGCTTGTGGACGTTACATCACTCTTTTCTTTTCTTTTCTTTTCTTCTTTTTTAACAATAACTCAGTTTCAATTTCCGAAGTGCTACTGAAGTACTTTCCTTGTAAGCATTCTAAAATATCCATAATAAAAAATAAAAACCCATAATGGCCTTAACTTATTCCTGACTTGCAATAAATGCATTTGCTCTAGCTGTCCATGAAACAACAACTGAAGTAAATTTCTATAGTGCAACCAAAACAGTCCTTTATTTTGTGCTTTAAGCTTGCTTGTATAGAACAGTCCATGGAACAATGGAACAATACTCTTTGTTTGTAAACAGTCTCAAATGACAACAACATTGTCAGTCCATGAGACAGAACAATCTCTCAGTCCATAACAGTCCATATTGGTTTGTGAGACTACTCATACTCACGGAGGTAGGGAGGAGGATGTCTGTTGCACCGACCAGGATATCTTAGAGGTGGTGTGTTGACAACAGTCTCATCGCTATCATCATCTGGCTCTGGTGGGAGGCTCTGGAGCTCAGTAGGGATTTTCTTGAAAAAGGATGAGTTCCTTGTGATGGAGTGTCCATCCTTTGTTGCTGTGACCATCGAGCCTTTGATCTTGGTCACAGTGTATGGTTCACTGTTGTAGGGTGTGGTGACCTTGTTGTGCTTAGCCTGGCGGTGGAGCACGGTGTCTCCTGAGGATATAATAATTGGTGTTGTGAGACGATGTGTGTCGGCATAAGCTTTCATCTTTGCTTTAGCTTCTCGATCTTTTGCTCGGATTCCATGATGAGCTGTTGGAAGGAAGTGGCATGGTTGACTGTGGGAATCTTTGTGTCGATCTTCAGGAAGGAAGATTTTGAGATGCTGCTTCCATGGTATGCCTTGTGTTCCTGCAACATGGATGGTCTTGCTTAGTGTGTGCATAAAACGTTCTGCAGTGACGTTAGCCTGGGGCCACTGGGGTGTGATTTTGCGGTGGTGAAACCCAAGGTAGGTTGTGAACTGGGCAAACTGGTCACTGTTAAACGGAGGGCTATTGTCTGTTTTGAGCACTCTGGGGATTGCAAACATGGAGAATACTTTGTCTATAACTGGTGTGACTGTGTTAGCTGAAGTTGACTTAACAGCCTCAACTACTGGGTACCATGTGTATTCACCCACAATGACAAGTAGATACTCTCCAGTGGGGAGAGGTCCATAGAAGTCTACACTTGTGCTATGCCAGGGGGCTTCTGGTAACCCAGACATCTGCAGTGGCTCTGAGTGTGTGACTGGTGTGTTTGCCTGGCATGCTATACAGTTTTTGACTGTGGCTTCTGCTTGCTGGTCCATGTTTGGAAACCAAACTTTTGTCCTGAGGAGTGTTTTTGTCTTAACAATGCCCTGGTGTCCCTCATGGGCAAGCTGTAGGACTCTGTTCTGTAGGTCTGTGGGGATGACGATTCTCGTGTTTCTTAATATGATATCGTCCGTGGGTGACACTGTTAGTTCACTGCTAATTTGTTTGAACTGCTTCAGAATGGTAGTGTGTTGTGTGTCATGTGTGACCTTGTACCACGTATTATTTCTGATATGTGCACTGACCTTTTATAGGATCGGGTCTTTCAGTCTCCTCTTTAATCTCTGTGAGAGTCATTGCTTTGGGTGTAACGTGAAGTGTCATGAAATTGACATATTCCTCTGCTACTTTTGCTGCCCGTGTGCTGTCACCTGTTTGTGTGGGTATGGGATGACGGGACATGTAGTCGGCTGGGTTGTCAGTTCCTTTTCTATACTCCACTTTGTAATTGTATGGCTAAAGCCTCAGCCCCATCTTTCAATTCTGGCAGGTGGTTTTGATCTGGGATTGTTCCAGATAATCTCAAGGGCCTTGTGATCAGTCACTAGTGTGAATGGATGTCCATAGATGTATAAGTGAAAATGCTCGCAGCTCCAGACAACAGACAGTGCTTCTCGCTCTGTCTGTGAGTAGTGCTTTTCCACATCACTGAGAGCACAGCTTTCATATGCTATGATGTGTCTTTCACCTTTCTCCTTTTGATAAAGGATGGAGCCGAGCCCTACAGGGCTGGCGTCAATGATCAGCTCTGTTTCCGTGATTTTCATCAAAGTATGACATGGTGGTATCACTGGTGAGACTGTCTTTGATGGCATTTAGTGCTGCTTCTTGTTCTGGACCCCACTCCTATGGCGTATCTTTCCTTGTGAGCTTGCGCAGTGGTGCAGCGATAGAGGCAAAACCTTTGATGAATTGAGAACAGTAATTGGCCATTCCGAGTAGACTCCTGATTTCACCTGGATCCTTTGGGTTGTTGGCCTGCTGTACAGCTGCAACCTTGTTGGGGTCCGCTGAGATTCCATCAGCAGAAAAGATGAATCCAAAGAATTCGAGCCTGGACTTGCTGAATTCACATTTCTTTCGGTTGAGTGTGAGGCTGCTCTCTTTGAGCCTCTGGAACACTGCTCTGAGGTTGCTGTCATGCTCACACTGGGAGGTACCGTAGACAATGATGTCATCACTCAAGATTTTTCACTACTTTGAGGCCTTGGAGAGTTTGGCAGATTTTGTTCTGAAACATCTCTGCAGCTGATGAGATACCGAAGTTCAGGCGTTTATATTGCTTCAAACCAAGGTGGATGGTGAACATGATTATATACTTGCTGTCAGGGTGATGCTCTAGCTGGTGGTACCCTGCTGTCAGATCCAGCTTAGAAAGCACAGTGGCTCCATTCAGTTCACGAATATCATCATCCATAGTGGGTGTGAGGTGACGTTCACATTCAATGGCAGTGTTTGTTTGATGCATGTCCACGCAGATTCTCACTTTGTCTGGGTCTTTTGGTTTTGGGTGTGACGATGGGACAGACCCATGGTGTGGGACCTGACACTCTCAATTATGTCATCCGCTTCCAGCTTTCGCAGTTCCTCTTCAACTTTCTGCCTTATGTGGAATGGCACACGCCTGTGCGGTTGACATGTGGGTTGGACACTGGGGTTGATATGAAGCTTAACCTGGAAGTCTTTCAGCTTGCCGATTCCATCAAACAGCTCTGGGTAGCTGTCGACAAGCTCGTCTGCAACTGTCCTGCTGGTTGGTGTGGGTGACAAGGAGGTCACTATCTTGATCAGTCCTAGTGCCATAGATGTGTCATAGCTTAGTATGGAGAAACTGTCCCCTTGAATCACATAGAACATGCCTTGAGACCATTTGTTTCCTTTTTCCGCATTTCCCTTGAATGCACCAACAACAGGAGAGGGATTTTGGGGTGATAGGGATAGATTTTCATCACAGTTAGCCTGACTTGTGGGCGTGGCTTTAGTTTGTTGAATGTTGCTTCACTGATGTTCGCTGTGGGCCCTCAAGTCTATCAAGACTGGCACACTGAGGTTGTTTATCTTAATGTTGGTCTGTGGTAGTTTTGCAGTCTCTGTGTTTACTACGAACACATATTCATCATCGCTGCTAGATGAACCTGGCTTGTTATTTGCACTGGGTGTAGTGCTGGTCACATGGTGTACTCTCTGACATGTGTTCTGTTGTTTACTGTTGTCTTTATCTTGTTTTGTGTACTTACCTCTGAGTTTTGAGTGACACTGTCTTGCAAAGGGATTTTGTTTACCACATGCTCTGCATTGCTTGCCTTTAGCTGGGCAGTCCTCTTTGTGTGGGTATCTGCCTCTACAATTCCTACACTGGTTGTTTGGTTTACCTCTCATTGGGCGTACATTTCCAACTGATGGCTTGTTTTGAGCCTTCTGATGCACCGCATTCACTGTAGCAGCTGTACCCTGTTCTATGTCTGCAGCCTGAATTTCAGACAGTTCTAGAGTTCTCTCGTGGTCCAGAAGTCCATTTAGTGTTATGTCGGGCTCTCTCAGCGCCTTCCTAGATGATGTGTAAGCCTAGATGAGGTACAGCTCTGTATTAGTTGTGCTCTACTTTCAGAATCTATCTTAGTAAACTCACAGTTCTTTGCTAGCATGCGTAGCCTGATGTGGTAGCTATCCAATTTTTTTCCTGGTTGCTGCACTGCTTTTCTGAATATGTAGACTTGATACTGGACATTCTTTTCCGGTGAACAATATCCTGTAAACTTCTATTTCTTATCTGCATACTTGTCTGCCTCGACTGCTATAGTATCATAGATATCATGCACTCGTTCTCCTGCTAAGTGCAACAGCAGTACTTTTAGCCTAGAATCGTCAGTAATGTTCATAGCGATGGTATAACTTTCAAACCTTGGTACCTATTTTGTCCATCGTGGTCCAATAGAACTGGGATCGCCTTCAGTATCAAAGGGGAGGACAGCGATGTTGCCTAGGAGCGACATGGTAACGTTATTTTTGGGAGTTAGCTTGTGTCCTCGTTAGCTTAGCCTAGCTTAGCAACTCACTCGGGGGCTTTCGTCTTTCTTTCTTTTTTTCTCTCGACGGAACTTTTTTTGGTCGCACAGGTTATGATCCTCGTCGCAGGTGTGATCGTTTGTGCCTCTCATAACATCAATAAATAGGCAGACAACGACTGGAGTGAACGATGATTTTGGAGACGACTCACAGTATATATTTACACATAGCAGGTGGCTTCATGACCGCACAAAAGTCCCTGACTACCGAGCTGGCTACCATCCTATCAGCAAGGGTCGTACTTGGACTAGAGCCCAGTCAGCTTGTGGACGTTACACCTCCCCCCATCAAAAAAGACATGCATGTTACGGTTAATACTCCTGTCTGTGCCCCTGACCAAGGCAACAGGAAGAAATAACGAGCTGGTCCTCGGGTGCTGTACGGTGGCTGCCCACTGCTCCTAGCTACACAGCTAGGATGGGTTAAATGCTGACTAAATTTCATTTGTGTGTATGTACAAAATAACTAATAAAAAGTGTTCAATTCTATTCTAATAGCTGCTACAGCTTAACCAAAGTGACATGAAAATCCTATTAGCCTTAGAAGAAGCTATCCGGCTGCCATTAGTTTCATTAGCTCTTCCAGACAAGATAATGGAGCCAGCCGACGGCGGTTAGCTACATTAACCTTGCTAGCCAAAGAGGAGGCTAGCAGGCCCCATCAGCGCCTCCAATAGCCAATGGTGCCGACAGGCCGCAGTTAGCCACATTAGTGTAAACTACTAATAAGACACGTTAGTCTCTAGCTAACGGGTCTGACCCTTTAGCCGAGCGGTTAGTGATGTCGCCTTGTGCTACAGCACATCCGTATCGAATCCCGCACCGGGCGAGAAAATAACCGGTTACATTAGTTTCAAGTTAAAGGAGTGGAGACTGGGGAAGAGCGGGCACCGTCTGCCCATTATTCGCCTCACCTGGGGCCTCATGTATCAATCGTTACTATGAGCAAATTTGTTCTTACACACCCATGGGATTTTTTTTTAGCCCTGAAGTTTGTTTCAGATACCAGTTAGTGTAGAACTTGGGTAACCCCTGAATTTAGACACCGATTGGCTAACACTGATGTCTTTGTGGGCCTGGGTGATTGCTCGTTGCAAGAGGTAGACAACACATGTTAGAAGAAGGAATTAGAAATAATCATCTTGCTTTGTTACTGCCTGTCAGATATACTTGAGGGCTAAAAATTCCGTGGGTGTGTAAGAAAAAATTTGCCCGTATTAACGGTTGATACATGAGGCCCCTGGGGAGGAAAGGGGAGACATCCCCCCAGGCCCAGGTGGGGCGCCTCTCAAGGCTAACAGAGCTAGCATTAGAGACAATCAAATTGTAGTTAGCCACGTTAGCGTCACTGTTACCTAGAAGTGCCAACTGGCCGCAATTAACCACATTAGCTTCTAGAGAATGGGGAAAAAGGCCAGGGAAAAGCAGGAGTCATGCACCATCTGCTCCTTATTCGCCTCACCCAGGGAAGGAGGGGGGACTTCCTGTCCAGCCCAGGTGGGGTGCCTTAGAAAGCTATTAGCACTAACATCTGAAACTACCTGAGTGACAGAGTGATTAGTGCAGGGAACCACTCTTTTTCTGAAGGATGAAAAGGTTGGGGCGATGCCCCTTATTATAACCAGAAACAAAAACATTCTGCCTCTGGCTGGGGTAAGCCAGGCAGAGGGGGCCGATGTCCCTGTCATGGAACTGGGTGCAATGGGGGACCAGGGGGGCTTGAGCGGGTGGAGTTGGGGTCGCAGGGACTCTCCTTGGAGAAGGACAAAGCTGCTGCTGCTGCCGCAGCCGCGGAGGGGTGTGCTGGGGGTGAAGATGGAGCCCAGCTGATCCAACGCCTTCCAGGTCATTTCCAACCTGTCGACGAAGACCTAGATGTCTGGACCAAAGAGGGAATTACAAGAGAACAGCACGTTGAGAACGTGGCACCATTCGCGCTCATTCGTGGACAACAGACCCAGCCAGAGATGCCTGTAACTTGCGTAGCACACATGACATGGTACGTCAGACATGAATAACCAGATCATAAATGCTTTTGCAGTTGCTCATAGTGGTGGTTATTTACGTGTGGATTTCCATGGGAAAAATTATACAGCACACAAATTTTTATGTTTTCAACATGCCAGAGAACAGTGCAGGTAGCATGGTTGATGATGGAGCAAAGGTTCATGGCAGATCTGACGAAACAAGCTCGTAATAGACCTTTACCCACACATGCTAAAACGCCAATAGCTAAAACCAAGGTTGAGCTGTGTGTTTTTTTTTTAGTTCAGTGGCGAGGGATCTAGTAATGTAGGAGCACCGGAGACTGTTTCATGCTCAATAGAGCTCTTGGACTGAAGCACACCGCTGCAATTACCACATTGCACCATAGATGTCACTGGGTTAAACAAAAACGACAGTTTCTTTAAATCAAAACGTTCTTTAAATTGTAGATTATGACCAAGGGTAAATTAATTTCAATGTGGGTTGAAAGCTACGTTTCTGACTCAAATAAACAAAACTCTACAAATCTGCTTGTAGGTCCTCTTAGATATTTAGACTTAAATTTTCACTTTATCTCACTTTTAACTAAGTGATGGCTCCAGTGAGTATTACTGTTCTTAAAATGAGCTTAATTGCATAAGACATGGTTTATATCTGTGGACACAGCTACCCAAACGGGAAAACTTAAATAAAATCTATATGAAATTATAGATGTCATCCTTTGTGCATTGGGTGCTCTGAAATAATGGCTGAAACTAAAAGCACAGAGTCTGTGTGTGAGTCACTGACTATTTCTGGCTTTTAACTTCTGCCTTCTCCAATGGACTTCTTCTCATTGGCAAGGTACAGAAACCTGACTCTTACACCCAGAGGCAGGATATTATCTTTGTTTTCCCACATAGTTAATTAGTAGTAGAGAATCCTCTGTGTCCTATGGGAACAGTCAGAGGCAGTGTGAATGTTGCTCTTTATCTTTACCCTGAGGACTGGATTAACAGGTATTAGTGATGAATACGGGGAAATGCCCTGTCTCCCAATAACTCGCTCACTGCACATATAAAATTCAATATCTCTTTCTCCCCCCTGTTCTCTCTCTCTCTCTCCCCCTCTCTATCACTTCATTTCCAATATGTCCCTCTACCATTATTACCAGATTGGATTTCCTATCTTCACACCACACTTGATGAATTGGTTTATTATTACCGAGAGACAGCTTTAAATACATAGGTAAAGGGTTTGACGGTTTCACCCTATAGGTAATTATCCCTAGTTTTTGCAGCACCGCTTTTAATTGCATTTACAACAGATGTAGACAGTGAGTGTGTTCATTCTATGCCGTGGCTCCTGTTTATATCAATTATTATTTTTCAGCGTAGGTAGATGCCCGCAGGGGTTTGTCTGTAATTTACAGCGGTGGTCCAGACTGTCAGAGCACACATGGCTAATGCAAAGCCTGTTGCTAAGCGATGGAAGAATGAGACGTGCTAAGATTACAAACAGCTTTGTTTGCATAGTACTGTAGCATCTGGCAATCTGTGTTGACGCTACCCAGCAATGTGTATGTTGTGCAAACTCGACTTATCCCCACAGATGTTGGATGTGTGAGCCACCAAACATTAACTTGAAACATGGTGCTGATGTCACTATGGACACCATGGCCGTATTAATGTTCTGTTCTACTCCTGGGCCCAGAAAATCACTTCAACCTGCACCTCTAGGTTTTGTTGCAGCTGGAAGAAACTGATACTGGCAGGAAAGGAACTTGACCCCTGGTGAACTAAACACCTCACTTAGCTACTGTTACAGACCTCAGCCCCATGCAACTACTATAAATAGCCACTATTTGTCTTATTTATTTAGAACTAATACATTATCCTTGCAATCCATCCTCCTTGTTTACCGCATGACCAACACCAGATTTAAAACTCTTCACCTCAGTCCACTGCACAGACACGTTCAAGTCAGTAGATATACTATAAATGTAGCTGGAAGTAGTTGTAATATTTATCATGAGCAGTGTGGATTTCATTATTGTGCTGATGTGCAAGGTACTTGGTACTGCATTATGGGATCACAGCATAAAAGCAAAACTGTCCCGACTGTGGCCAGAAGTTACTGAAAGACCAAGCAGGAGCAGAAGCAGAAGTAGAAGAAGATGTGAAAGAAGAAGCAGAACCAGAAGAAGAAGACAGTATCCAATTGCATGATGAAAACCTATTAAACTGATGTCATGTGAGCAGAAGGGTTGTGTACCCAGCCATGAGTCTACTTTGAGCAGCAAGCAAGCGGTCTAGCTACACCCAGCTGTGTATTACATAAACCCTTTAGCTCTGAGAAAAAAGTATACTATGTTTACCATGCCAGCAGGAGGACCAGGGTCCATAGAGCAAACCAATATAAATATCTGCAACAAATACAAACATCAGCAATATTTACATTGGTGTGTTTGTGTCATAATAAAGCACTGACACAGACATACTTATAAAAATCTGTTTCAGTTCAACTTTTTTGCCGCTTTTGAAATATGACGAGTTCATCTGAGGCTAAGAAATGGCTTCCTTCCTAAAAAGTGCAGGTTTGACAGGTTACACCACGTATAGCTGCTTTAGGCAGAATAAAGCCAGGTTTTCAAATACCCTGTGAACAATGTTGGCACTACTAAAAAATTAATAAGTGATGGTTTCAAGGAAACCCTGCAGTTTCTTTGCCTTGGCAGAAAGCTGGGTCGAAAAAGAGACACATTCGATCACATTCTTAGCCTTCGATATTTTAATGGATGCTGATGATAATTGAGTAACAAAGTCAATTCTGTCACTGGTTTCTGAATTTCACTCTCTGAGAATGAGGTGGAAGCACTGATTGTCTAGATGTGAGACGGCTGTGAAATGGAGGGTTGATTTTTTTTTCCTGCACCAGAAACTCTATCTGACCAGGTACCGGGAGAATAAGCGATGGCAAGGCCACCGCGGAGCTGCCACGGAGACCAGCACAAGGCCGCAGGCAGTTGCCAAGCAACACTATCCCTATCGCAGCAGGAAGCTGAGTCGCACAGAGCATTAATCTCTCTGAGCTCCATCTAACAGGAATCACTATGTGTATCTACAATGCCTTGGCCAGATAACCTGGAGTTTTCAGATCACAGTGACCAAAGCAAATATACATATTCCTCCTTGTGTCGACTAGCTGCATTTAATCTGAGATGGAGTGAATATCACCAGAACTAATGGATTACATCACTGGATAGCACTACTGTATGAGTGGAATACTATCTGCTGTATTTCCCCTCTGATGAATATCTAAGTGACTAAAATGTGTAATAAAAATTCACATTATAATACATTTAAAATTTGTGCAGTTTAGGCATCTCTTTTTTTTTGTAGTTATTTTGGGAATCAACCAATAAAATGGGCCTCCTAAGAACTTACCCTGGTGTAAGATTAGGATTTCTGTTGTGATTTTATGAAATTCATTTGGCATCAGTGGAATAAATCATGGGCGATATCGGCCTTTACTCTCCAGTTTAATATCCCTCTTTTCCAGACATCAATCTGGTTTTTGGAAATTCACCATACAAAGGTAGGTTGGCTTTGTGGTGATATCCTATTCGTTTCACCTGTCAAAGCACATTTTCTCAAAGACGCTCCAACAGAATTTCTCAAGATGTGTGTTAACCCATTTTTTGTCTCGCTAAAACAGATGGCCCCCTTCCTCGATTGTTAATTTACCAAACAGAATCATGACAGGATTTAATTTATTGTCTGGGCAATGGGTGAGATCTGCTTTAGAATAAAATAGCAATATGTCACAGAGGGTCACCCTCCTCCGTCTGGGTCTGTTTCTCCAGTTACATCCCTTCTCCCAGTCGCCTGAATCTGACCTGGGCATGAGCTCAGTGGAGCAGGCCTGAGGCTCTCTGTGAGATACCTATAAAAGGGGAAAGAGTATTGGCATTTCCAAGTTGCAATCCAGGGTGACTTGTATTCTAATGATAGCAAGATATTAAATTACCGTAGCTCCTATCCACTTCTTAATGTGTCCAAGGCTCACTGCATGACCAGTCACCCGTCAACGATACAATATACTGAATTATCACAACAAACAAATGATTTCATCCGGTGTCCAAAATAGGAGGCTATGTTGGTGTGAACACCATAGCTGCCCATTGGCAGGAGACAAGCTCTCAAAGCCTTGCCAAGGCAAAGCTAACCCGAGCAACCATGTGAATTGGAAAAGGGCCCTAAAAGCTCAAAAAGCAGCAAGTGGGCGGCTGCACTCGAGTAAAGAAGGGTGAGGTTTCCCGTGCTTGTGAGAAGCCATCCATAAACAAGTCCAATCAAACAAGTAAATAGAGTGTGTAGAGTAAACAAGTTTGGCATGGATTGATTGGATTGTTTGTCCTGTCTGAATCAATGCTGGCTGGATAGCTGCAATTGGTCGGCGATGCCATCCTGTCTGGCTGCAGCAGAGTGACACCAGTGGGCTGTGAATCAGCTTCAAAGCCACAGTCATCCACAACACAGTGCACTGCTGTGAATGATAAGATACAAATCCCTTAAAAGGTTACCTGGGGTATTAAACAAGGTAATGCCCATGGAGATAAAAGAACAGAAAGAAGGGCTGCATGATTCCTTACTGTTAGGAGAAAGTGTCCTGAAATCTCTAATGCGGTGGCAACTGAGATATATGACCGAGAGAAGGCAGATAAGACACATTCAGATTCAGTGCGAGTGAGATGGTCTTAAAGGAGGCACAGCTGCACATAACAGCTAATTTCTCAATTTCAAGGTGGACAGTCATATAGTTGGATACTAGGCATTGAAATTATTAATGAATACTAAAAAAAACAAAAAAAAAACCCAGTGTATTTCATGAATGGGGGGGGCAGACGGTGAGAATATAGTAGCAATAATGGGAGCAGTGTAGGCCAGCATAGTGTGATGTTAATTTGATAGACTACCCATGGGGCCACTTTGATGGTGCAGCATCCTGAAGCAGGTAGGGGTTAAGTGTCTTGCTGAGGGATAACTACTTCAAAAGGTACGGCCACACCTGGGCCCGCTGTTTAGGGGACAACATCACTAGCCAGCAATCCATCCCACAGATAGTAAGGTTATATACAATGCAGCTGGCCTGGAAAGAGAAGACATAGACGTGTGATGGCATAACATGAGCCACATTCAAATATATGCAGGTGCAGCCTGTGTCCTATTTTCCCAAAAAGGATGTTAGTACATTCAACCACCTGGGCACCTTGATGCATCTTATCACATGCTATGCAAATTCTGTCATAAAAACAGAATGATCCATGATTTTATGGATTTACAAAAACCTCAGGTGAGTTTGTTTGTTTGTTTGTTTGTAAAATAAAATATACGTTATGACTATGAATTAGAACTATTTCGGGTAAATTGGCCTGACCAAAATAACACAAAAAAACCAAACAAACAAAAACAAAAAACACGGCAGTTCTCTTTGCAGTCTGTTGCGGTGATATATGCTAAACAATTTACACAAGCACTCAGATGGCATTTTTCGGTCAAACATTAGAAAAAGTAGTACACACTTTGACGCCAACGCAAACTCCTAAATGAGGGAGGGTATTAATGCACTTTTACTGTTGCACAATGAAGGACTGAAACGAGGAGGGGCAGGCTGCATCATTTAGTTGGATTAGAGTTGGCCACATTTGCACAGTATGGTAATCCGATGATCATTAAGGCTACGTTGATTTGACCAGCTCCACTGCCAAATCCAGATCTTCAATAATAAGAATGCAATAATGACAACAACAACAACAACAATGACAACAATAAAAATAACAACCTAATAATAATGATAATGATAGTCGAAAGAACAACCTTTTTAGTATAGCCTTTCAGACTATCGCCACATAATATGTCGAGAAAAAAAGAGTAGTTTTCTACAACAAAATCATTTCACATTCGTGGAGGGTCAGCTGAAGCTGTGCCTATTTCAATCATAAGTGCAAATGAAGAAGAGAGCCTTCCTCCCAATGCGGTCATTCTCAGTAAAGACAGAGGCGACCTGCAGGCTCGCCCCACTGCCGTATCTGTATCTATACCTATACCTATACCTGTACCTGTACCTATACCTATACCTGTATCTATACCTGTACCTGTACTTGTATCTGTATCCTTAGTATTGGCATCTGTATCTGTATCTGTACCTGTACCTGTACCTGTACCTGTACCTGTATCTGTATCTGTATCTGTACCTGTGCCTGTATCTGTATCTGTATCTGTACCTGTGCCTGTATCTGTACCTGTGTCTCTTCCTCTGCTGAAAATTCCTCGTCAAACACACTGGGCACACTGCAGCAGAAGCGCTGCACGGCGGCCGTAGCATGTCGTCGTGTATAACCAATGAGGAACCACGGTGCAGCTCGTCTTGGGGTTGATAGACTGCCTGCCTGCTCGTGTAACGCCGCCGCTCGCGTGTATCTGTTCACCGTGTCTTCGTGAAATGGAGCCTGAATTATTCCCATTCAGCGATTAAAGACTCTTAAGTCTAAAAACTGTTGTGGCGGGAGTTCAGAGGACTTATGTTGTCCGATCTTTACGTAATCTATCTTTTTTCTTTTTTGTATAATTTCGCACGGGGTATCGGATGCAGCGCGGAGCGGAGTTATTTGGTGAGGGTCTCGGTGGCGCTCTCCTCCCTCGCTGCGTCCGTTTGCCGTCCACACGGCAGACAGGCTCGCCGTAAGGGGCTCGTTCGCTCGTATGCTGCAAAGCTGTAAAGAGAAGAAGCGGTGGTTGTATTGAAATCGGGCATCGCTGCATCCAGACAGAAGGTAGGTGGCTCTCGGACGTTGCCTCGGTTCGCATTTCTTATGAAGTGATGACTTGTTTTCGAGGAGAAGAATGGTGCAATGCAACATGCACACAGCCCGGCCAGAAATGGACCGTGGGCATCACAGAATGCCACTCGCAAAATTATTACATATGTACGTATGACCGTTTTGATTTTTTTTCTTCTATTTGTTGTATTAGTTGTAGTGTGTGTGTGTGTGTGTGTGTGTGTGTGTGTGTGTGTGTGTGTGTGTGTGTGTGTGTGTGAGACAGTCAAGAGGGAGAAGTAGCCTCAGAAAGAGGTTCAACTCATATCTTGGAGTAATAATGCACATGGGGTAGCGTATAAGCGACGTGCATGTGTTTGTTATTGTGCTTGGAAGACATAATAGTGAAAAGCAGGGGAAGTTTATATACTATGTGTTTACGAGTGGGAGCCAGAGATAGACGAAGAGACAGAGAAGACAAACTGCATGTGTTGTATTTTGAATTCACATAAGTGTGTGCGTGCATGTGTGTTAAAGGAATGTAACCATGATGATACTGATCTCTATCAAATGATCATGTCAAAACTATGTGTCATCCACTTTCATTACAGCCCTCAATTAGCGATGCCTGGGGATCCTCCAGCCTCTGATCCATGCTGCTTTCTTAGAACAGGATAATAGAGGACTTCTCTTGAAATAAGACCAACTGCTAGTATGTCACAGCCTCTCAAGAGAACAAGCGGCAGCCTGTTGGAAACGTTATCCCACTTGAGGAACCATATGGGATTGGTGCTCTTTCTTTCCCTCTCCATGGCACTCCTCTGGCTTCCAGGGGTAGCAGGAACCACCCTTAACTGCCATAAGACCTGCATCTGTGCCTCAAACATAGTGAGCTGCTCCAAGATGAATCTGACCACCGTCCCCATGGGGTTGCCACTTTACACAGCTGTGTTGGACCTCAGCTATAATGACATCAAGCGACTACGGGCAGAGTGGACTCCGGTGAAGCTCCTGAAGCTACACAACCTCTTACTCAGCCACAATGGTCTCCACTTCCTCTCCTCAGAGGCTTTTGTGTATGTCAAGCATCTACGCTACTTGGACCTATCATCCAACAACTTGCAGCTGCTGGATGAGTTCATATTTGAGCCTTTGGTCAACGTGGAAGTACTTTTGCTCTACAACAACCATATCTCCCAGATCGACCGCTCAGCCTTCGTGGGCATGGTCAACTTACAGAAGCTCTACCTTAGCCAGAACCAGATCTCTCGCTTCCCTCTGGAGCTGGTCAAGGAAAAATCCCGCTTGGAAAAACTCAGCCTTCTGGATGTGTCCTCCAACAGAATAAAGATCTTACCAATCAATGAGCTCCAGCAGCTACCTGCCTGGATTAAAAATGGCCTCTATTTCCACAACAACCCACTGTTATGTGACTGTGAGCTGTACAGCCTCTTAGCCCACTGGCACATTCGAAAACTCAACTCCGCTCTGGACTTTAAGGATGACTACAAATGTGTCTTGCCAGGTCCCCTGAAAACTCAAGTTGGTGTTTTTGATCTCAACACTGACCATATGAACTGCAGCACATTCAAGGAGGCAGATGAGGAGGCTTTTCTGGAACAGACCTTAACGCTTGGCTGTGACACCAAACACAAAGACATGTCAAAGACCTGGGTGATGCCTGGCAATGTGATGGTGACTCCAGGGAGTAATCAGACGGCTAAGGTCTTACCAGATGGGAGTCTTGAGATCGGTCCTTTGAGGCCCGAGGACTCAGGGACCTACACTTGCTTTGCGGTGAGCGAGGCCCTTAATGAGACTCTATATGTGGTGTTGAAGGTTCACAACTTCACCATGAATGCAGGTGGGGAAACCCTGAACACCGCTTACACCACATTGGTGGGTTGCCTGGCCAGCGTGGTGCTGGTGCTCATCTACCTGTACCTGACTCCATGTCGGTGCTTCTGCTGCCCCAAAAAGGGTAAGACCCATGGCGAGGACAGCATCCACTCTTCCATGCTAAGCGTTACCCCAACCCATGAGGACCCGGCACTCAAGGCTGAACTTAACAGGCATGTGGCCTTCATAGACTCAAAGGAACTGCAGGGCCAGAATGGCAAGTTCAACCCTAATGGGGATGACGATGACCTGGATGAGGAGGCCAGCTCGCTGGGAAAGGCAAGGAGGAAGAAGTCTGTAGCAGAGTCCATCAGCTCTGTCTTCTCAGACACCCCCATGGTGGTCTAAGATGGGACAGTGCCGACTGGATGGATTTCACGTGACTATGGAACTATGGAACATTGAAAGCCATGTCTTTGTAACCTTAAACTGAGGCCGTGTCATTGAAGGGGGTGAGCAGAGGGAGAATGTTCATCTGTAGTCATTTGCAGATGACAGCAAGAGGCTTGAAGGGAATACTAAATGAACTGTCAACTTGTTGTTGATGAGGACAATAAACAAGACCTTTCCAGCATTTTAATCTGTAGCACTTAAATATTGATACTGTGAAAGCCTGGCTGTGTGTGTTGACTGTGGAAACTGTTCCCAAGGGTGCAAAAGGTAGTGTTTGTATTGCTGAATATCAGTACTCAGGAAGTGATGCAGCAGATTGCTAAAGTGCAGAACATTTGGTAAGATGCACGGTTTAAAATTTGGACTTGAAAAAGGAAGCAGTACACACATATCGTATATTCATTTGAGCATAAGACCTGCTGACTCATAACTATCTTCATTACTAGGACTAGACTTGATTGAGTTTGTGTGTATACATTCAAGCATAAATATATTCACTCCGTCTAACTCAACACATGGAAATTTTGACAGACAGACTACTGTCAGCAAGCTGGAATTGTCTCCATTATCCATTAATCAAACCATAGACACACAGCATGCCATTAACAAAATGCATACTAGGCCATAGATGAAGATGAGCTGCATGCGTGGGACAGAGAAAAGGTGGATCGCTCAGTCAGATGTTTAGTCATTTATCAGAAGCACAAACACCATAGTAAAGGACCATAGCAAATCATTTTCCTCCTGATTTACACCTGATGCTTATTCAGCATTGCACTTAGATAAAGCTCATAAGATTGTTCTTTGTACTTTTCTCATACCTATAGTCTCTCACTAGTATGATAGGAAAAGATAGTACTATTTTCCCCCAAGGGATCAATTTACATAGATGTATGATATGATATAGCTGACCAGTGCAAGGCAGATAGTTGTTTGTAATAATTCATTTGTTTATATGGCTGGCTTTTGATCATTGCACAACTACAGTATACATCAAAAGAAGTTCAAAGAAGGTTGGATCAGTTCAGCTGGTTACAATGTTTCTTGACAGATACATTTCATCACTCAACTAAGCGACCTGGATTATTGAGCATGCATCAAGACAAATCAAAAGAAGCTTTTGAAGCCTTATACCGAATAAAATACAGACAACGTCCGGTTGGTACACATGGGATTAAAGGGTAACATCTTGTTTTGATCGTGTGTTAGCATATTGTGATGGTTTTGTGTACAATCAGGTATCTTAGCTCTCACTGGGAGGGGCTGAATATTGTTTGTTGTCCAAGTCACAGAGGTAATGCTTGCTGAAAGATTTGACTCCTCTTCTTGACAACCCCCCTGACATTTTCTTTTCTTAATCATAATTCCTGGATGATCTATTAGCCGGTCATTGCTATCTGCAACTTATACAAATGCCTGTCATGTCTATAATGCACAAAAAGCAAGCAAGCATGGTGTATTCATAAACCATACTCTTTGTGGTACATTTAAGTCTTGATTCTTTCTGCATTTTGTGCCACTGGACAAAGTCTGATGTAAACAGTGATGTAAGATATGGCTGTGTTGTCCTATGGTAGTTTGAATGTGCTATACATTGTACAATGTTACATAATCATGCTGAATTTCATGAATAATATGCATGAGGCTGCGCATAATATCAAAGTGACAGGAGAGAGCTGGATCATAATGTTAGGGTTTTTAGGTGTCAGCAAGAATGCGTTGTGAACCACAGTTGAATCGGGGACACTTGCACATCCCCAGGTCTCTCCAGCGGAGATTCTTAGGGCATGTATTATGAATTGAATGCACCATGCTAATGCATGCAAGAGCCTCCAGCGCCTGGTCACATTAAATTAAGTACATTTTAGGAAAAAGACTTGGTCTTTGTACAAACAACCAACCAAAAAAAAAAAATGTTTCCATTATACTCCACAGGATGGTCTCATGACACAACAAAGCTACCTGTGATTAAATGCTAATTGCATCTTTTGATTGGATGAGGCTTCCTCCCGCCTTCCTTTCTGTTTTGCTGAGTAGGAAGGGAAAGGTTGTGCTATTATGAGTCACAGCAACACAAATCTATCCTCTCTGGCTTCCTTGTGCACAGACGGCATCGATTAAGCCTGGGTGTATTTAATGTGTTTGTGCATCTCTGTCATTACGAGGCTACATGCAAATTCAGAAACCATCATTCACCCAGGCAATGAATGTGATGCCCTTTAAGTAGTCTGTAATTTGTTTATGAAGGAAATGCCTGGAGCTCCCATAGAACATTTGTTTTCCAACTGAGTCATCCAGCAGGAGCCTGCGAGAGTCTTTCTTGCTTTTTAGCAGTCATGTTTTCTTACAGTACTTCAGTGAATTTATCACTTTTGGCAGCTGTAGAAAATCACATACGCCCTACTCTTGTCAGTTAATGCAGTCAGTGTAGCTCTAAAATACTGGCGATATGCATGCATTTTTGAAGCCGCCAATTTAAAAAAATTTTTTTTTTACTGAAATATGAACATTTCTTTGACACAGGATGATAGAATGTCTGTGAACGTTCTCATTCATCCAGGTCATGGTTATCCAAAGGAGTTGAATCAAGTGCAACTGGACTTGCAGTTGCGCTTGATTCAACTCCTTTGGATAGGATGATGGAACGTATACAGCCACTGTACGTGTGCCCTGTAAAATCTCTGGCGTGGGTGAAAAAGGGAAGTCACACTTATCAGAGAGGTGTTAGTGTGAATCACTCCTCTCTGTCTCTCTCGCTCACACACACACACACACACACACACACACACACACACACAAAACACAAAACACAAATATCAGGTAGAGGAATATAGATGACCAGAAATGCCAGATAGCACACAAAAATAAAGCAATATTTTGTCACTATTTATGACTATAAAGACCGGGTCAAAATTCTGACTCGTTTCCTTTGCGTTTAGTTTTGGGTCTCAGCTCTCCGTATTGCCTTCTTATAAAGCATCTGTAGATCATGTGCCCCCCCCACCCCCCACCCTCCAACATAGGACCATAAAAGAGACACCTATGTGTCAGAATCTGCTGAGCATTCAAGGCCGGGTTACAAAGGGCAGCATGTCAAGGTAGTCAACGTCATCCTGAGATAGTACAGATAGATAGTACATAGCAACCTTAGGCAGATCTGCATTGAACAGCACGTGTTTGTCCTGTGGTATCACACAGTCCTATCAGGCTGGCATCCACCTTGGGTAATGGTCGGCCTTCCTTGTGGGTGTGTCGCTCGATCCAGAAGCAGCTGTTTTGTTCCGAGAATTACTAAGTGCTATTGTGAAGGAGCCTCGTGTAGTAAAGACGAAACGGCTTTGTAAACTCCAAAGCAAATCTGCCTTCCTATAAATATCTATATATATATATAATATATCTATGTATTAATCCTCACTTTTCTGTGTTCGGTATTGATGAGTTGTGTACTGCTATGTTCTACCAGTGTACTACCAGTATCCCTGTATAGTTCAGTGTGGTCCGAGTCATTTTGCATTTTGTCTGCAGCTGTGCTACGGCTGGCCTTTTCAGTGTTAGCCCTCAGTCTTGATATCAATGTGTTTTTTTTTTTTTTTTGTAAGTCGGGGGAGATTTTGTATTGAAATATGATTTATTTTACATTCAACAATGCTGTACATAATGGTTAGAAATAGAACTGCTAGACTGCCTTAGAGGAGGATGTTATATATTCCTAGTTTGCTGTCAAAATCATGATTTGCTCATACATCTGCCAGTCATTTTCGGTAAATGACTTTGCCCATAAGGACAACGGATATGCAATTGAAGGAGAGAGCACAGTACACCAGATTGGTACTTCCTGTACTACAGGTGATTTCCAGTTGACTAACCGGTGATTTGTACTGGTAGTGTTGCAGCTCCCAGTGTTCATGCTGCATGTTGCACGGGTCAAGTCCTTAAACACAGCTCCTCTCACGGTCACATTGGCTGTGAGAGTACACTGAGATTTCATCGTTCGCTTAAAGGTAACGCAGGCAGCAACATCTTGTCTAGTAAGGAAGTCATTGAGAAATTTAGCAAAATGGACCATCATTCCATCGTGTTCAATGCAATGACTGGTGAACCCAGGCTGTGAAGGTGTTTCAGCACTTACAGAACCGTGTCTACACTAAACCCTAACGTGATGCTGTGTGTTCAACACCTTTTACAAAGAAAACATCAAAACTGCCCATGAAGGCTTTTTAATTGGCAACAACAAATAGGGTATTGAAAAACACATAAATAAATTCTCCTCCGAACCCCTTGGAAGTCACTTGACCGTTTTTGGATAGGATTTTAAAGTTTTGTTTTCAATACCAGCACTCCAGCTATCTCCTGTTTGTGAACCTCAAAATACTGTCCGAACATGTTCACACAGACTAGGTAAAGGAGTACTTGTGACACTAGTAGCAATTATGGCAGGTCTCACAGTGGGACAGCAGTGATTTCATATCCCCCTGCTTCGAGGAGGGGTGGGCTGATTCATGCCTTACAGTCAAAAGAAAGGTCTTGCAACTGAAGTTGAATGGCTTTGCATGGTATGCTATAAAGAGCTTCTTTGACTGCAGGAAACATGTAACCTAATAGGTGATACTGTAGAGAATATTATGATACACAATTTGATTTAATAAAACAGAAAAGTGTTTTAACCTGTGTGTTGCCTGCCTTGTTTTGCTTCTTTGCCATAACTTGCTGTCTTTCTATGTCACAGATGTCTGTAGCTCCCAACTCCATTATCCATCCAATATCCAACTCGCTTATCCTGGACAAGGCCGCTAGTCCATCACGGGGCCCACAGACACACACACACACACACACACACACATAGGGACAATTTAGTATGTCTGATTCACCTGACCTACATGTCTTTGGACTGTGGGAGGAAACCCACGCAGACAAGGGGAGAACATACAAACTCCACACAGAGGACAACCCCCAAGGTTGGACTACCTCGGGGCTTGAACCCAGAACCTTCTTGCTGTGAGGCGACCACGCTAACCCCTGAACCACCACGCACCTCCAAACCATGGACTCACCCACTTTATTTAAAATAGGGATAATTGTACATTTCCTTCACAGTATAAAAATGCTACTACTATAAAGTCAAAACTAACTATCGGGTATTCACTTGTACATCTTTGAAGCTAGTTTATAATTGGAGATTTTACATAACTGTTTGTCTTAATTTTGAATTTAAAGATTGTTAGAGAACGAACCTGCACACTTATGACCATTGTTCTCACATGTTTACACAGTAAACAAACAATGATAGCAGCTTTTGTTATGATGGCCGAGAGATCAGAAGCCAAAAACATCACCTGCTGCAGAGCACGTTAGAGGCGAGGTCTTATGATTCTTTATGTTTGCAACGCTTATTCCTTGGTTTCCATTTAACATGCCAGGTTGTATGAGCTCCTCTGAAAGATTGAACGGGTGAGAAATGGGGCCTGTGACTCAGTTCATTTTCATTACCAAGCAAATAAACACAACCGACACAACTTTATAGAACAGAGTAGAAAAGCATATTTATTTTCATTATCAGCTGTGATGACATCACATTATATGCAAGCTTGACTGGAAATGGTCGAACGATGGTCAGTGCAAGAGACCGCTGCTTCTGCCTCTGAGAGGAAAGCTTTCTAGTGACATCTAGTGGTAATACGTTGCAATGTGCTCGTCCCAAATACACTTTACGTGGTCCTCTCAGCTGCCACGGTGAACTGCAGAAGGAATATTTAATGAAAGAGTGTTGACTCGACAGAATAACCACACAGGAACATTTTTGTGGATGTAGCAAATGACAGGCTGTAAAACAGAAATGAGCACATGCCTTGTTTCCTCAACCATTTATAATAATTTCACTTTAAAAACATGACCAGGGAGAATGAACTTGACAAAAAGAACGTTGCATCAAATATATTAAATCTTCTAATTAGCTGCTTAGACAAGTTGAATAACAAGATAAGAGCAGGAAACCAAAAGTGAGATTAAATCAGCAAAAGCTTTTGATGCATAGGACTTGCACAACATTATGTTGAGTGACTCATGTTCCATCAAAAACAAGTAACCAAAAGTCTAGCATAAACTTATGTGAAATGAGTGGAAATGTTTAGAGAAAATGATAAGCATTTCTTTTCCTGGGCCTGATGTACAGCCAAAATCAATACACATAAAATTTCCTGATTCTCCATGTGAATTGATGAAATTGTCTCATTCGCCCTGTCTTGAAAACTGCTCAACTTCTATCAATTTCCGGAAATGACTATCAAAACCCTTAGTTGGTACAACTACAAATAAAAACGGTGACTGTACAGCCTGAATCACCAGACAACAGTGCAAAACAACAGCACGGGAAAAGCTTATGCACCTGAAGGGTTCAGTGATTTTGATTTTGATTTACCATAGAATGAAAACTTAGTTTAGCAGCATTATGGGTAGGTTGAGGTACTTCATTTCATGTTTATATACAGGTGCAATAAACCAAGTGTTTCAGTCATGTACAAAAAGTGTGAACTGCATTAATACACAAACATAGTGTAGACAATTCTGAGGGCTTGTGCATAAGGACATGAACATGTGCACATGCTCACAGACGATCACACCCGAACAGAGACCCAAATGTACAACATAGACAACCATACACGCAAACACGCAAACGCAAACACACACACACACACACACACACACACGCACACACACAAACACACCCTGTGGCAGCAACAGCTGTGGCCTGAAGTAACCCTTATCTCCAAGAGGTCTTTTTAAGGCGGGATTTCTTTGTTAAGGTTATGGCTGCCAAGATAAGAAGAAACATAGCTGTTTACAATTACATTCAAAGATGATGCAACAATCAGGGGATATTGGATATTGCATTTTCTCTTTGTGATACGTGCATGTATACAAAGCAATTCACAAGCTTAAGTCTGTGTCTTAAGGGTTGAATCCACACCTGGAGAACCAAGGAATCATTTAATTTTCACTATGTGCTTTCTCCCTACTGGATTCTTGGAATGACTTGCAAATAGCTATAGCATATGTCCACCTGCTGTCTTTAGGGGTCCAATCTCTTCTCCAGGCCCCGAGCCAGTATACCCCCCATGCTCTCCCCCTTCCAGGAGAGCAGCCTGGAGTGGGATGGGGAGGATAAGCAGTTGGACTTGGGGTTCCTGGGTAGCGAGGGGCTCAGCACAGCTGTCTCCCGCTTCTGAGCTACACCCCTGCGGTCGTAGCCCACTGCCTTCTGGATACCCGGGGATCTTCCTCTGCTGCGGGGCGGAAAGTGAGATGGACAATGAGGCGTGGGAAAAGAGGAACACTTCCCCAGACCTGGTGCGGGTTGCTCAGAGGCTGGTGGTGGGCAGGAAGAGTATGGCTTTTTTCCTTGTCCTAAGGAATCATTGATAAATCCTTGAGATGAGATGGAGGGGTACACCCTGCCATAAGGGTGCAGCTGACCCTTCTTATTGAAATTATTGTCCCTGATGTGTTTCGAGGATTGTTGGTCCTCATTATTGTGCGACAGCTTGGTGGCTTTCTGAGCTGTGGCAGCAGCTTGCAGGGGCTCCGGGTCCCTTGGTTGAGCTTTGCTGGGTCGTCTGACATGATTGCGTGGGCGGACTGGTCCGAGGCTAGTGGAGAGGGTGGGGGAAGGTGGCTTGCTGAAGGGGTAGATGCGTGGATTTCTTTTGGTTTCTGGTTTTCCTGAGGAGGTGGGGCCAAAGCTTGAGGAGCCAATGGGGGAGGAGACTCTTGCCCCAGTTCTGACAGATGTGGTAATAGTATTGGCGCAATGTGACCTGAGACCTGATGTCACTTGTGGTATTTTCCTGTAAGTGAAAGCCAAAACACACTACTGATTAGGTTCTTGGTATAATAAGGTATTACATAAATGACCTTGCCCTTTGTTGAATATTTAATAAACAGTACTAATAAAGGTGCAAATGGACCAATTGCAGCCTTCTATTTGCATACTGGTGGTACCTCAAAGGCAGATGCTGCTGGTGTGTATGACTAAACAACTAGATTTCTGCAATATAACCCTTTAAATACACTCAAAGAGCAAAACACAAAGACAAGTACCTCTCAAGTATTTTATTCAGAAAAAATACATCAAGTAAGTGACATATAACAAAGAGCCAGACATTTTCACTTGTCCCTTCTGCTCCAAGGGAAGGTAAGAGCACACGGACAGTTACTGTGACCCAGGAGCACACGCCTCAACAGGCGTGTTGACCGGCCAGAGGAGGCACTAGTGCAGCGACCAGGATACATCCCCACAATCCCCGGTTTCCCACCTGCAGACATGGCTAATTGTGTCTGTAGGGACGCCCAACCAAGCCGGAGGTAACACAGGTATTCAAACTGGGGATCCCCATGTTGGTGGGCAACGGAAGAGACTGCTGTGCTAGCTACCCTGACACCCCAGATCCTGGTTATTTTACCTATATATTTTAACAAGGTAAAAAAAACAAAAACTTTGGGCATCGGACCTTTGGATCTTAATTTATTAGTTTTAAGTTGGCTATCAGCTGGACATTGCCTACTGGACCATCTCGACAGCTGCCAGCTTAACTAGGTTTATTTTTAGCCTGGTGGCTAGGCTACTCAGTCACTTTTATTGAGGATTTTAAGCTTGTTGCACCTTTACAGACTTGTGTGCCAATTTTCTTGCTAATTGCCCGACAACAAACATGGCCCTGTGTGTGGATTGCTGTCCTACCTTTGCACAATTGAAGACTGACGTTACCTGACTGCAAGCTGAACTCAGGGAGAGGGACAAGTTAATCCTGGTCCAAGACCAATCACCATGGCCACAGCTCTCCTTCTTGGGCAATCAGAGGGGCGTGAGCCCGTCCTGCCCCTCAGACCAGGTGAAGCAATCCACTCTACAGGCCTCTCTATCCTGGGTGAGGATGTGTGGCTCAGCCTTAGAGTAAAACCTACGACCCAAGTTTGCTCGACTCCATCCATCCCAGAGCCTTGGCAGGGTAAGTACAGTAAACCCCGTCAGGGTAAACACTGCCTCCAGTCGCTCTCAAATGAGGCTTTCCAGCTTGGAAATAAATTTCAAGCTCTGGAAAATCTGACCTCCCCAACTCCCCTGGTACATCCTGATCTGGCTGGCTGCTCCTCCTGACCTTCCAGCAAATTGATTTGACATTCTGGACAACAAAGACTTCCCTCTGCTGACCAGTCCATCACATCTAAAAGTGAAGCGCTCACCATCGGCTACTGCTTACCACCCCAGATCCCAAAAGAAAACCTCATCTGTTTGACGTAGGTTGTTAAAGGAGGCAGTGTCCAGACACTCTGCCAGCTCTGAACTGGCCACTGCTGGCATCCCCCCTGGTGCTGTGTCCCCCACACTGGCTGGGAGCCTCATCCACCAGTGTATGGTGGTCAGGTACGCCCTTCTACTTTACCCATTCCACAGCCAACATATGTTCTGATTGTGGGTGATTCTATCATCAGGGACGTCAGGTCCAACAGGGCTGCAACACACTGCTTTCCAGGTGCCAAGGTAAATGACATTCTGGTAGAACGTCCTACTTTGCTATCTCAGTATAACTCCATTTAGAAAGTTGTCAATGGGGGCATTCAGGTAGCGTAGCGGTCTATTCCATTGCCTATCAACATGGAGATCGACGGTTCGAATCCCCATGTAACCTCCGGCTTAGTCAGGTGTCTCTACAGACACAATTGGCTGTGTCTGCGGGTGGGAAGCCAGCTGTGGGTGTGTATCCTGGTCGCTGCACTAGCGCCTCCTCTGATTGTTCGGGGCGCCTCTTTGGGAGGGAGGGAGAACTGGGGGGAATAGTGTGATCCTCCTGCACGCTACGTCCCCCTGGCGAAACTCCTCACTGTCAGGTGAAAAGAAGCGGCTGGTGACTCCACCTGTATCGGAGGAGGCATGTGTAGTCTGCAGCCCTCCCCGGATCAGCAGAGGAGGTGGAGCAGCAACCTGCACGGCTCGAAAGAGTAAGGTAATTGGCCGGATACAATTGGGGAGAAAAAGGGAGAACCCCCACCCCCAAAAAAAAATTGTCATTGGGGCATCCGGGTTGCGTAGCAGTCTATTCCGTTGCCTACCAAACATGGAGATCCCTGGTTCAAATCCTCGTGTTACCTCCGGCTTGGTCAGGCATCCCTACAGACACAATTAGCTGTGGTTGCGGGTGGGAAGCCTGATGTGGGTATGTGTCCTGGTCGCTGCACTAGCGCCTTCTCTGGTCAGTTGGGGTGTCTTTTCGGGGGGGAGGGGGAACTAGGGGGAATAATGTAATTCTCCCATGTGTGACGTCCCCTGGCAAAACTCCTCACTGTCAGGTGAAAAGAAGCAGCTGGCAACTCCACATGCATCAGAGGAGGCATGTGGTAGTCTGCAGCCCTCCCCGGATTGGCAGAGGGGGTGGAGCAGAAACCGGGACAGCTCGGAAGAGTGAGGTAAGTGGCTGGACACAACTGGGGAGGAAAGGGGGGGGGGCAATAAAGTTTTCATTCACATTGACACAAATGATATTCCATGGCAGTAGTCTGAGCTTTAAAATCAAATTTTATGCATCTTTTTAACCGTCTAAAACTTAGTAAGAAGAATTTTTTTTAATCTCTAGCCCACTCTCCACTTTTGGCCATGGCGTTGGTCATTTTAGCAGACTTTTGCAGCTTCACACCTGGCTTCAGTCACAGTGCTGTTGTTTACAATTTGGTTTTATCGACCATTTCAATCTGTTCTGGGAACGCTCTTTTATTTTTAAACATGATGGGACTCCGTCCAAATCGAGCAGGCTCACGAATGCTGGCTGCAAACGTGTTTTATTCCATGGTCTCCAACTCTAATGTCTGTGCTCTCGACAACAACATTCAGCACTAATTGACGTCCAGGGCAGAGTGCTTTCAATTTTGATTCCACTGTACACTACACCTATTCAAGTCCTTTGGTGAATGTGATCCATCATATTAATGACAGTCACTTTGCCATACTAATTCCTGGAATAATAAACCATACACACAGACCCTGTAATCTCCTCATAACATACAGGGAGCTAAACAATTTATTACCAGTTTGGACTTCAATTAACAGTCCCCCACAAAGCTATGCATCTCGGACAACAAAAATGGCTTATTAAACGTCAGGTTGCTAACGAATAAATCATTTTTAGTCATTTTTAGTTAATGATCTTCTAAGTACCCACTTATTTCATTTATTTATTTTGGACCCCCCCCTCCCCCTTTATCTCCCAAATTGTATCCGGCCAATCACCCCACTCTTACGAGCCATCCCAGTCACTGCTCTACCCCCTCTGCTGATCCGGGGAGGGCTGCAGACTACCACATGCTTCCTCCGATACATGTGGAGTCACCAGCTGCTTCTTTTCACCCCTGACACCGAGGTGTTTCGCCAGGGGAACGTAGCGTGTGGGAGGCTCACGCTATTCCCCCCTGTTCCCCCTCCCCCCCGAACAGGCGCCCCAACTGACCGACCAGAGGAGACGCTAGTGCAGCGACCAGGACACACTCCCGCAGACACGGCCAGTTGTGTCTGTAGGGATGCCCGACCAAGCCGGAAGTAACACAGGGATTTGAACCAGCGATATAAGTACCCACTTTTAAGTATAAGTGGACTTCACCCTACTGACTGAGACCTGGCTGGCTAGAAATGGCACAGTTGCGCTCATTGAGACTGCACCTTCTGGCCTCAAATTCATCCATACCACCAGATCTGAAAAGAGAGGTGTCGAAATAGCTGTTGTCTTCTCTGATTCCTATAGCTGCAAGGAAATCCCCCTCGGGGAATTCACATCTTTTGAATACCTTGCTTTTTCTATATATTGTAATGCTACGATTTTAATAATTACTATCGGCCACCAAAATCTAAACATGGCTTTCTTGATCAATTTTCTGAGCTACTGTTTAAGGTTTCCACTGAGTATGATTGTTTCATCATCTTAGGTGATTTTAATGTTCATGTTGATAATCAAACAGACCCCGATGCTAGAAACCTAATTAGCTTAGTGGAGGCATTTGCTCTCAATCCGCATGTTTCTGGACCCACGCACAATAAGGGGCCTACTCTGGACTTACAAAAGGACTTAATAATAATATTACTGTACCCTGTGTCATGGATGTTGCTATTTCAGGTCACTGTTGTATATTTTTTGATGTGTCTGCTTTTCCTGTACAACAGAAGAGCACTCGAATAATCAAAAAACGTTTCATTGACAATAATACAATTGAAACATTTAAGAAAACTGTAAATGGCAACACAAACTGGGGATCTTGTGAACAACTTCAACTCAAAAATATGAAATATCTTTGACAACATCGCATCTTTTAAAACTAAAAACACAGAAAAACAAAAAGCCCCATGGAGAAATTGAGTGGTTGTTAGGCAGCTTAAGAGAGAGCGTCACCAGGCAGAATGACAGTGGAGAAAGACTAAATTTTTTGTTTTTCTTGCCCTTTTGTATCTGTTTAAGTTGGAGAGTACGGCTGGTGTCCTGTGTGGCTGTCGCTTCTCCCTCTCGTAGCCCCCCTTCCCATCCACCCCCTGTATGTACCATAAAATTTACAAGGATAGAATGAATAAGTACAGCAAAGAAATTAAACAGGCCAGATAATCTTTTTTCTCTAAAATCATTAATGAAAATATTAACAATAGTAAAGTGCTTTTCTCAACTTTTGATCGACTTATTAATCCACCATCTCCAAACTCATCAGAGATGCTGTCCACTGAAAAATGTGAGCAATTCGCAACATTCTTCAATAACAAAATTATTGCCATTAGACAGAACATTAGTGCCTCAACATCCAGACATGAAGCTACCCTCCAGTTCTCCAGAAATATCACTGGCGCCATGTCTCACTTTGACCCTCTAGACTAGGGTTCCCCAATTAGTTTTGCCCAAGGGCCAAATTATGCCATGCATGCCAAGCCAAGGGCCAAAACATCCAGGGGTTTTTTTCCATTGCGCCAGCAAAAGTTGTTTTATATGCAAATGTTGTTGTTGCTGCTATTACAATTATTATCATTATGTTTATCATCATTGTCATGAGTAGTAGTAGTAATTATAATTTAGGCCTGGGATTCTCAAAGCCTGTGTTGAGGGTCACACAAGAAAAAAAAAGCACTCTTAAAACAAAATAAGTCCAAAACCAACCATTTAATTATGGACAAAAATAAATGCATGTTTAGTCACCAATCAGTGAGAGAAGTGAGAGTGATGGGATGAGGCAGTCCTTCTGATGTCAGGCCTGTTTTCTATTGTGGCGATCCTGAGGCACTGGCCAAGATGTACATTGGAGAGTTTGTTTCTTTCCTGGTTCTTGACCAAGTTCATTGAAGAAAATGATGACTCACATTTACGTGCAGGGGAAAATTGTCAGCAGGAGCATTGCAATAGGTCTTGTGTTTCTGAATCAAGCTTGGGGAACCATGCTGATCCAAAAGTCATTCACCCCAACGTCCTTGTGTTGTGCTTTGAGCAAATCAGATGTTCCCATCTCCAAGAACTCCATCTATGGAAGGTACCAGACTTTTGGCCTCTGCAGTCCACTGGGCATCAGCCAAATTGGAGAACGGCTGTCTCAGGAAGAGGAGGATGTCACCTGAGAATTTAGGGGAGCTTTCAAATCATTCCTTGAAGTTTTTTGCCAAGCTCGTCATGAAATCCTTCATCACTGGATCCTTTCGCATATCGTTCTTCACGCAATGCTCCCGCAGAAGTGGAAAGTGCAACTTTCTTCCGTGAATGTCTCTCTCCAAAAGGTTCAGCTTTGACCGGAAAGCTTCAACCACCTTGTACATGTCTGCAACAGTGTGGTTCTTGCCTTGTAATTGCAGATTAAGGTAATTTAGATGAGTCATGATGTCACACAAAAAACAAAAAAAACCCATATGCCATCACCTTATTGTCACTTAAAAACCTCTGATAGTCTTGGGCTTTTTTGGCTCCGAAGTCTGAATAAAAATGACCCTAGCTCATTGCACAGGTTGCACACCCTCTCCAACACACGGCCTTTGCTCAGCCAGCGAACATCATTATGCAGCAAAAGATCCTTGTGTTCAGCTGACATTTCCTCAAGCAATGCTCTGAAAAGGCGATGTTGCAGACTAGAACTCTCGCGAACAAAATTTACCAGTCTCTTCACAGTATCCATCACCTCCTTCATTTCCTCACACAGTTTAGTGCACAACACTGATTTGTGACTAATGAAATGAAATGCTAAGAGTGCTGGGTTAACAGCAGCAAGCCTGCTTACCAAGCCCTTGTGTTGTCCCACCACTGACAGAGCCCCATTGGTGACAACAGACACAATTTTGCTCACATCCAAGCCATTCTTCTCAAAGAACTGTGTTAATTCATTAAAGATGATTTCCCCAGTTGTGTGCCTAGACAGGGGAAGCAAACAGTGTAGCTCTCTGCTTTCTTCAAATCGGTGAGTAGATTGGAAAAACACTCCTCCACTAAAAGTTCTACTCTTCTTGTTGCCTTGTTACCCGACAATGGCATCTGCTTTAATAGCTCCACAACCGTTTTCTTGTTTGTCTCAACATGACTTAAAACTTTGCCAACCATATTAATTGCACACGTTTTAACCAACTCAGCATCAGCAAATGGCGTCTTAGCTTTAGCAAGGTTCCATGAAACATACAATGATGCAGCTGTTATGCTTTCTTGGTTTTGGACAGTTATTATGTGTGACTTAGCTGGTGACCATAGAGGACCATAGAAACATTGTACGTCTACACGCGCTCTACAGCATAGGTCAAGTGTATGGTCAAGTGTACAATGTTGGTGAGGTCACAATACAGTAGAGCAGCACACACATTTTACATGTTGTGCACTTTATTTCACATGTTATGACAGGTGAGTTAGTGCCAATGGGTTGGCACGGGCAAGATATTTGGCTCTCCGCTAATTGGCGTTTGGGGCTCAAGACCAGGGGTGGGCAATCTTATCCAGAAAGGGCCAGTGTGGGTGAACGTTTTTGTTCCAACCAAGCAGTTACACACCTGATCCCACTAATAAACCAGTAGTCTTTGCTGAGGAACTTGATTAGGAGACACAGGTATGTAAGTGCTTGGTTGGAACAAAAACCTTCACCCACAAATAAAAAGTTTTAAAAAAAACCAAAATCTTCACCCACACTGGCCCTTTCTGGAAAAGATTGCCCACCGCCTGCTCCCGACCTTAAAAAGTAGACAATATTGTTGGGCAGCTCAGGTCCTCCACCTGCTGCTTGGATCCTCTCCCTACCACATTTTTTAAAACTGTTTTTAATTGCTTAGCACCCTGAGGTATTAGAAATTATTAACTGCTCTCTTCAGTCAGGTATATTTCCTGCAGCACTTAAAACAGTTGTCATTAAACCACTTCTGACGAACAGAAACCTTGATGCGACAGTTATTGCCAACTACAGGCCCATCTCCAACTTACCATTCCTCAGCAAAATACTTGAAAAAACAGTTTATTCTCAACTTAATAACTACTTAACATTAAACAACCTTCTAGTCATTTATCAATCAGGTTTCTGATCTCACTATAACACAAAAAACAGCAAAGTTGTGAACGATCTGCATATGAACACAGATTCTAATACATTATCTGTTCTTCAAAGGAGTTGAATCAAGTGCAACTGGACTTGGTATATATCCGTGAAGACATTTCGCCTCTCATCCAAGAGGCTTCCTCAGTTCGTGCCTTTCTGACTAGACGAAGCTAGTCTGACTGGCTGGTGATGAGACTCAGAATTTATCCTCTTTGGAGTCATTGTCAGAGCTATAGATGTCCATGGCTCTTTGTGTCCCGATGTTTACCAACGCCCGTCGCTAACAGAGTCATAGATATGAGTGGCTCTTTTGTGTACCGATGTCCAGCCGCACCCGTCACCATCAGAGCTATTGATTTGCATTTGTTTAGCAGCAACGGTCATTGGGGGTGTTAGTTTCGACTTCATTATTCAGTGGTCATGAGAGTCGTTGGAGCCGTTAGTGACCGACTGTTGTTCTTGGAGGCTAGGCTTCTTTAGTCTCCTGGGTAGAGATGAAAGGACGGCATTGTAAGTGGGAGATAGGTGGTGTCGCAGACCTCCTCCTCTGTTGAGGGATAGTTTTTCCAGTTTCGCATAGATGGCTTCCTTCACCCCTCTTTCAAACCATCTATCTTCTCTGTCCAAAATGTGTACGTTGCTATCAGTGTGTTTGGAACACAAACTGAGCATCATCAGAACTTTGCAACACAGAGCTGACAATGTGCCCAGCAGCACTCAGGCCCAACGAGAAGAACACAAACACCTGAGGGGAGCTTTAAAAACCTGTGGCTACCCCAGTTGGACCTTTGTGAAAACTGCAACACATTCCAAAAAGACCAACCAGGTGAACGACGAGGAGAAAAGGAACAGAAGGAATAGCACAGTCATCCTGTATGTTTCTAGGGTCTCCGAGAAACTCAGGAGAATTTTCAACAAACACCGCATCCCGGTATACTTCAAACCCAGCAACACACTCCGACAAAGACTGGTTCATCCCAAAGACCGTGTACCACACACCAAAAAAAAGGCAATCCGGTGTATGCTGTACAATGCAATGAGGATTGCACTGACCTATACATAGGAGAAACCATACAACCAATACACATACGGATGGCCCAACACAGAAGGCCAAACTCCTCAGGAGAAGACTCAGCAGTCTATCTACACCTAAAGGAGAAGACACACTCCTTTGAGGACAGCAACGTACACATTTTGGACAGAGAAGATAGATGGTTTGAAAGAGGGGTGAAGGAAGCAATCTATGTGAAACTGGAAAAACTATCCCTCAACAGAGGAGACCTTTCTCCCACTTAAAATGCCGTCCTTTCATCTCTACCCAGGAGACTCAAGAAGCCTAGCCTACAAGAACAACAGTCAGTCACTAACGGCTCCAACGACTCTCATGATCACTGAATAATGAAGTCGAAACTAACACCCCCCACGGCCGTCGCTGCTAAACAAATGCAAATCAATAGCTCCGATGGCGACGGGCGCAGCTGGACAGCGGAGCACAGGAGAGCCACGCATATCAATAGCTCCGATAATGACAGGCGCGGCCAAACATCAGTACACAAAAGAGCCACTCATATCTATGGCTCTGTTAGCGACGGGCGTTGGTAAACATCGGGACACAAAGAGCCATGGACATCTATAGCTCTGACAACGACTCCAAAGAGGATAAATCTGAGTCTCATCACCAGCCAGTCAGACTAGCTTCGTTTAGTCAGAAAGGCACGAACTGAAGAAGCCTCTTGGATGAGAGGTGAAACGTCTTCATGGATATATACCAAGTCCAGTTGCACTTGATTCAACTCCTTTGGATAACCATGACCTGGATGAATGAGAACATTCACAGACATTATCTGTTCTTGTGCTCCTGGATCTCAGTGTCACCTTCGACACTGTTGACCATGACATTTTACTGCAGAGATTAGAAAAATGGGTCGGTCTATCTGGTCTGGTTCTGAACTAGTTTAGAACCTACCTACAGGACAGGCAGTTCTTTGTGTCCATTGGAGACTTTGCCTCAGACAAAGTGGGTATTATGTGTGGGGTACCCCAAAGTTCAATTCTTGGACCATTACGATATTCTCCCACGTGCACATGTCATATAGAAACTGTACATATCCCTATCTCCTGATGACCTAGATCCCATACATTCCCTAACTCAGTGTATTGACAATATTAATCAATGGATGTCAAAGAACTTTTTACAACTGAACAAAGACAGACCGAATTACTAATTTTTGGTGCAAAGACTCAGAGACAGAGCATTGCAGCTAATCTCAGCTCTCTGTCTCTGCAGAGCAAAAGCAAAGCTAGAAATCTGGGTGTAATCATAGACAGTGAGCTACATTTTAAGAGCCATGCCAGTTATCTCACAAGATCAGCTTTCTACCATCTTAAAAGCATTTCAAAACTATGGGGATTTCTATCAAAATCAGACTGAGAAATTAATCGATGCATTTATAACAAGTAGACTTGACTACTGTAATGGACTATTCACCAGCCTCCCAAAATCAGTTGTGTGGCAGCATGTGTTCTCACCGGAACTAAAAAGTATGAACACATTACACCTGTTCTTAGATCTCTGCATGGGCTCTCCATCAAAAATAGAATTGATTTTAAAATTCTGTGCTTGTATACAACGCTCTAAATGGCCTTGCACCCCAGTATATAAAAGACATGCTAATTAAATACAAACCAGTGAGAACTCTCAGGTCCAATGGTAGTGGTCTTTTAACCATCTGTGGAAGCTGCCTTTTGTATTTATGCCCCAAGTAGATTGAACACCCTGCCTGAGGACCTGAGAGAGGTCCCACACTGGACACTTTTCACAACAGCCTACGGCTAAATTCTTGGTGTGCAAGTGTGTGTGTTTTGTATCTTTCAATTTATGTCTACACTGCTCCGATTCCTGCACTGCACTACCATCTGTTGATGTACATATTTATTGTCCACATTTGCACTTTTAAAAAGTTGTTACAATTGTATTGTCATTTTATGTAAAGCACGTTGTGTTGCCCATGTATGAAATGTGCCATATAAATAAAATTTGTTGTTGGTTGGTTAAAGGGCAGTACAATCACTCACTACACCACCCTGCTGAACCCCAACTCGGTGGGATTTTCCCTACATAAATGAGAAGAGGTGGTACTTACTTCCACAAGTGAGTATTGATGTGATGCTCCACCATGGCACTGAGAGCAAACCGCAAATGGTGCAACCGCCGGTCAAAGGTGAAGATACTAGAGCCCAAAGCGTGGCTTCCAAAAGTACATAGCTAAGAAAGGGGAACAACATTATTAAACCAGTTCTGCCCAGGTAGCCTAGTTTAATAATTATATCCTTGACAGCAGCGGTATATTAAATAAGTTCTCATCTGTAATATTTAAACCAGCCCAATAAATTCCAATGTGTCCAGTATGATCTTTCTATTTGTTATACAAGGTATACTATATCCAAACTTCCAAACAAGCACAAGTTTCATTAGCCATGTAAGTTTGCACATACTAGGAATAATAATAATAGGATAATTCACTTAGTCAGCAACATAATCCATTTGTTGGTCTGTTTGACTTGTTGAGTGACAACCGATGATTAAATCTTTTCGAACAGGTAACATGGAAACCCATTCGGCTCTATTAATGTGCAAAGCCTGTGTGCTATTCATTCCCGCATGATAATAATGGAAATGGCAATGTTAGGTGCAGGAAAATAACTTTGTAGTTTCTAGTGACCATTCCACTGCTGTCGACAATCCATTTTCTGCATACCAACTGAGGTCTGTCACTGGTCTGCTTAATGTCGATAGTCTCAAACGGCCCATATAAAATCTTTTTGTAATACACGTGTGAATAAGTTAATAATTGTAAATCACATTTCAGTGGCCTTATTCACACGAAATAGATAACGATTGTACAGAAATAGGTAGCAATTGTACAGAAAACGCCTTGTGTTCTATTGTAACAGGTGTCTGAAATTCAGATTTGACCAGAAATGTAAAGCGCTTTGAGTGGCTGTTGCAGCTAGAAAAGCGCTATATAAAATGCAACTTGATTGACTGATTGATTGATTGATTGATATGCACTTAACTGGGTGAGCTGGCAGGATCTGGGTGAGCTGGCAGGATGTCCCAAATTGAAAAAGAGTTGCTAGCGATGTTGTGTCAGCATCTTCCTTGCCGCCAAACACAACATGATTTAACTGTGTTTAAGCAGTTGCCGTATCATCTGCTACTAAAGGTCTGCCATGAGCATGGTCTGTAATATGTGTTTGTTAGCCACAACAACTTCCTCATCAAACTCATTGCCAACTGCCTTATTGTTCTACATTTGGCTGCTATGGCGATGACATAAAATGCAATGCTCCTTACTGTTTTTTTCCTGGGAAAGTCCTACCCAACAGTAACCAGTAAAATGAGTGAATGCAAAAGCATTCATGGTTTATATATTTGTGAATAAGCTATTTTCTTAAATATGCCAGCACTAAGAGTATCAAAAAGGACAGTTGTTTGCATGTAAACCTATAAGATTGCAGCTTGCTATTAAAGATTTTTGAAACATCTAACAATCTAAGTTAGCATGTGAACAGCGAATAATGAGTATTTATAACAATGACTGTTATCGTTATTACTACAATTAGAGGGCTATACTTAATAACTGTTAAGATACTTAATGACTTCTGTCATGAAGTATGTTTTTGGTGCTCACCCCGAGTGGTTTGGGGTGCCATGGAGTGGCAGGTAGGTCCCTAGCCTCCACTTGTTCCTCATCTTCACTCTCCTCGCTTGACAGCAGGCTTTGATTAAAGGGGTAGGGAGGCTGTACCTCGACCTCTACGACACTATCACAGTCTTCCTCTGGGCCACTTTCCAGTGACTCCCTGGACCTGCTAGGAAGGCAGAAGAGTAAAGAGTAGTAAGGAATTAACAAAAAAAAAAAAGAACCCCCCCACCTTCAAAAAACAAAACAAAAACAAAACAGACCAACACTGAGAGGAAAGGGTTTGATGGGAAAAACATGATAACCGAGTAGATACCTGTTATCTCATCATAGACTCCTTTCAAACCATTGATACTTGGGAGATGATGTTGAGCCAAACCCAATATCGATGGTCTACAACACAGTAGTTGCAACAAACAGCCTTTCCTACCCTTCACATACAAATTGACATTTGGCAGGAATAGCAGTAAGCAAACAGAAGAGACTCTAACAAGCATGGTTGGATTAAGTTTACATCTTACTGTACCCGCAGCATCTCTGACAAACAAAACAGCAACAACAACATAGCATTCCATACCTGAGAACTGAACAGCTGCTGCCTAGGTTATGTGTGCCATGTTGAGCTGCTGATGTCTCCTCTGGGCCCTCTGGATGCTGATCGGCAGTGTCTTTTGGTGTGTGTGGGTCCCTGCTGACTGGGTGTCGCTCCAGATCATGGCCTGTGGAACCTGCTCTCTGTTCCATCACCAGCTGGTCAAAACTCTTGCTCCTACCCAGCACTTTCCGCTGTTGGTGGATGGAATGAATCTATCGTGAAAAAACAGGGGGGAGAGACAGAAGTCCTTTTAACTTCTTATCCAATACAAACAACCATCTACAGTTTTTATCTCAGTTCCACATTTCTCTATTGGACAAGATGCAACATTTAGGATGGAGGAAGCACAAATACCTCTGTGACTGCATATTATACACACACAGTGGCTTCAGAAAGTATTCAGAAGCCTTCACTTTTTGCACACTTTATTGTGTTGTAGATTTAATGTTAAATTGATAAAATTTCCATTTTTACCTATCAATCTACACTCTACTACTACTACTTTCAGCTGCTCCCATTAGGGGTCGCCACAGCGGATCATCTGTTTCCAATTCTTCCTGTCCTCTGCATCTTCCTCCGTCACACCAGCACCTGCATGTCCTCCCTCACCACATCCATAAACCTCCTCTTTGGCCTTCCTCTTTTCCTCTTCCCTGGCACCTCCATATTCAGCATCCTTCGCCCAATATACTCAGCATCTCTCCTCCACACATGTCCAACCCATCTCAATCTTGACCCATCAATCTACATTCAATAACCCATAATGCCAAAGTAAAAAAACATGTTTTTAGAATTTTTCGCAAATGTATTAAAAATTAAAAACCGAAATCTCTCATTTACATAAGCATGAAAAATTCACGTTTTCACTTTTTCACTATGAGTTACTGATTGTAGATTGAGGGGCAAAAATTGAAATTGTACCTATCCATTATCCAAGCCGTTTATCCCCAACCAGGGTCATGGGGATGCTATCCTATCCCAGCAGTCATTGGAAGGCAGGTGGGGAGACACCCTGTACAGGCTGCCAGTCCATCACAGGGCTCGCACACACACACACACACACACACACACACACACACACACACACACACACACACACACAATCAACTCTAGGGACAATTTAGTATGGCCGATTCACCTGACCTACATGTCTTTGGACTGTGGGAGGAAACCGGAGCCCCCGGAGGAAACCCACGCAGACACGGAAGCATCAAATGGGTGTAAAGAAATACAAGTTGATAGTGATGGAGAATGAGCATGGTCTGAATATGGAGGCAGAACATATGTTTGATGAGTCTGATGAGATGGATATGGATCATACTGATGCACGCAATGAGAGCATTATTGATTTAACACTAGAACAACCGGGATTTTACTCTGACCTAAAACGACCACGGGCAATCAAAATGACCGCCGGTTTTTAAACTCTATATTCTGTCAAGATAAATACCTAATTGAGATATTAATGCACTGCATATGTTAGTATGTCTGTTAGGAAACGACTGACACCAAAATTAACATTTTAATAACTTTCATTCATTCATTAATTATCCAAACCGCTTATCCCACTCTCAGGGTTGCTGGAGGCTATCCCAGCACTATTTTTAAAAATTTAAACTTCAAAGAGACATGGTCGAACTTGAATAGCAAAATTGAAAAAGTGAAAATATTACCTGAAAAACAAAACGGAAAACATATTGCTAATCTAACAAACATAACAAGGGCTATAAAATATGTAATATGAAAAAAGAACTGAAAATAAATATTGAAACAGTCCAAACAACGACCGGAATTTAAAAACTACTAGAACGACCATGGGCGGTGAAAATGACAACCCACGGTTTTTAAACTCTATATTCTGTCAAGATAAATACCCAACTGAGATATTAATGCATTGCATATGTTAGTATGTCTGTTAAGAAACTGACAACAAAATTAAAATTTTAACAACTTAAATACTATTTTTTCAAACAATTTAAAATTGCCGCTGTCCAATGCCTGTAAATACTGCAATGCCCCGGTGGTAGTAATGGTGCTTCTGAAACGGCGTCTGTAACCTGACATGTTGGCAATAATCAAAAATCGAGTTTAGACTATTACTCTGCACTGGAGAAGTGTATTTCTAGGACAGAGCAATAAACTTCATGAAGGAAATTATGTGACCAACACACGTCATCAATAGTGACATGACGTGCATGATCACACACAAATTTGTTGTCATTTTGACTGGTCACGTTGTTTTAGGTAGATCTTATCATAACTTTTTTTTCTGTGCTATTAATCTAAAACTAATTTTAAGGCAAATATATGCAATTTTAGGAGCATTCATGGAGTGAGGTCTGTATCTTTTTTTTTCTCCACAAAGTTATTAAACTTTGAAAATCCAAAACGGTCGTAATGACCATCTTGGTCATACTAGTGTTAAGAGGTTCTCTGGTAGACTGGGCCGTTGAGTTTGGCATTTCCATCATGGCTCTATCAGCCCTGCTCTCCATCCTGAAACTTCACCATCCCTTTCTGCCCGAAGATGGACAAACATTACTCAGAGCAAAAAACATACAAAATCGAGGCTTTAGTAGGTAGAATATTTCACTATTTTGGGAATTTTATCCATTCAAAATTAAATCTACAACACCATCAAGTGTGCAAAAAGTCAAAGGGTCTGAACACTTTCTGAGGCCACTGTATACTCTCATAAAAAAGTGTATCATAATGGATTAAAACAGCATAAAAGGAAAGTAAAGGGTCTGTAGGAGGTTACATTGCACATAAGCTTCTGAGTACACAGCTTCTTCCTCTCTGGATCCAGCACTCCACAGTGTTTGTCCAGGTCACATTCTTTCTCTAGTGAAAGAAAAACACAGTAGCCATTCAGTAGCAGCAACAACAGCAGGACACAAACAGTCAGATGATTTATGCTAGTCTCAGTTTACAGACCACCCTTTGGTAAGAAGATTGATTAAATTCAGTGGCATTAAGCAAGATTTTTTTATGTGAACCGTGAATCAAATGACTCCCTGTAATAGTAAAGGATTGTTAGTACTTCCAATCCCACTTAGAATTACCACCCCAGTCCACAGTTTATCCATTCATCCATTATCCAAACCACTTATCCTGCTCAGGGTCGCAGGGATACTGGAGCCTATCCCAGCAGTCATTGGGCGGCATGCGGGGAAACACCCTAGATAGGCCACCAGTCCATCACAGGGCTGACACACACACACACACACACACACACACACACACACACACACACACACACACACACACACACACACACACACCTAGGGACAATTTAGTATGGCCGAGTCATCTGACCTACATGTCTTTAAACTGTGGGAGGAAACCGGAGCACCCGGAGAAAACCCACGCAGACACGGGAGAATATGCAAACTCCACACAGAGGACGACCCCCAAGGTTGGACTACCCCGGTGCTCGAACCCAGGACCTTCTTTCTTGCTGTGAGTCGACCACGCTAACCACTGCGCGACCGTGCCGCTCAATCGTCTACAGTTTATCTTTGCTTTCAATTCATTGTTTGGTTTTGTCAGACCAACAAAGAGCACTTCCCCCTGTCGATGAGTTCTACCTTTCTTTCACCAGATTAACCCCCCCCATAAAACTATATATAAGCCACTCATAGCTCAAAAAAATTCAGAACACTAGACAACAGAACCTGTTAAGCATAAAAATGGCTGGGACTCAAACAAAGAGACTGACTAGTGAAGAGATTCAAACATCTGCAAAGCTAAAAAGACCCATGTATGCATCTTGGAAGTTGGCGGACCAAACCAGGGCTGAAACACGAATGAATATTGAACATGCATTTGTCACAGTTCGGTCACTGTGGGTGAGCAAAAATTCTTGGAAGAGATGGGAGAATTGGGGACAGAGGAGTGGGGAGTAGCTTAGCTATGGAGGTCTGTTTTAGAATTTATGTAAGGCTACTCTCTCCACTCTCACAGTCACAAATCTCTTAATGCAGCTTTAAGGCCTATGTGTATTATACAACTACCGTATTCTGTATACAATCTATATCTATGCTAATTCAATTATAATAGCATGAATTTAAGTCTAATGAAAGATATGTATGAGAATATGCAGGTCAAGAACCAAAAGCCATGACATGAACCACAACTTACTGTCAAAGAAAGTTGAATCAGTTCATCTGGATACAACGTTTATTGACAGATATGTTTCATCACTCATCAAAGTGACCTCTTCAGTCTAAACTGACTGCAGGTATCCCCACTCCGTATAAACAGTACAGTTGTATAATGACCGAAACCAACAACCAGTTTCATATACAAATATGGATGTGACCATTAACTAGAGTTTCAATGACAATGTGTACTATTCACAGAGGATTTGGGAATGTTTGCAATCACAGCATTGTAAGATGGTGACAGATGTACTCTTACCCCCCCCCCCCCCCCACCGGTTCAGGGATGGTTGTTCCCTCTTCACATAGATGGCCTCTTTGACTTCCTGTTGAAACCAGCGTTCCTCCCTATCAAGGATGTGCACATCCTCATCCTTGAAAGAGTGGCCACTAGCCTGTAGATGGGTGCAGACTGCAGAGTCCTGGCCTGATGTGTTAGCTCTCCTGTGTTGTGCCATCCTCTTGGCCAGCATGTTTAGTTTCCCCAATGTACAAGTCACGGTAATCCTCCTGGCACTTAACATCATACACTATATTGCTCTGTTTGTGCCGGGGGACCTTGGAGTGGATCAACTTCTGGTGCAATGTGTTTTGGGGTTTGAAAGCATCTGAGACACGGTGTTTAGAAAATACACGTCTCCATTTTTCTGACAGTCCCGCCACATACGGAATCACCACTGGTTTACGCTTAGGCAGCTCTTGTCCTTCTCCTCTCTTCGACTGGCTGTTGCACTGTTTGGGCGTCTTCCTGGCTTTGACAAACACCCAGTTAGGATAACCACACTTAACCAGGGCCTGTTTAATGTAGGACTTCTCTCATTCCCCGGCCAGTGTGTCACTGGGAACATTGTCGGCTTGGTGGTACAGTGTCCTGATGACTCCTAGTTTGTGCTCCACGGATGATGAGAGTCAAACCTTAAGTACTGATCAGTATGTGTTGATTTATGGTAAACATCAACAATCAAATGTCCCCCATCACGAATTGCAATTTCACAGTCTAAAAAGGCTAACCTGTCATTTTTCACATCCTCCCTGGTAAACTTGATGTGGTTGTCCACAGAGTTAAGCCCCCCCCCCCCCGGGGGCTAAGAGTACATCTGTCACCATCTTACAATGCTGTGATTGTAAACATTCCCAAATCCTCCGTGACTAGTACACATGGCCATTGTAACTTTAGTTAATGGTCAGGCCCATACTTGCATATGACACTCGTCGTTGGTTTCAGTCTTTATGCAACTGTATTGTTCATAAAGGATGGGGATACCTGCAGTCAGTTGAGACTGAAGAGGTCCCTCTGATGAGTGATGAAACATATTTGCCAATAGACGTTATATCCAGATGAACTGATTCAACTTTCTTTGATTTTCTTACCTGGATTATTGAGCATGCACAAAGACACAATTTACCGTAGACTTTTTTATAAGTGTGGCTGTAGGTCCTTGGGCCCCGTAGAAGACATTGTGGGTCATCTGATTGCCCTGTCACAGGCCTCAGCAATGAGTGTTTTGCTGAGGGAGAAGCGGAGGAAGATGTGGGCCGGGATTGTATTTGCCAGGTGGGAACCCTTGCGCAAGGGGTGGAGGGGTGGGGTGGTGAGGAAGGAGTCTTCTGAGGGGATATCTCCATCGGAAGGAAACTGCAGAGGGAGTTGGAGAAACAAACTGAAGAATTAATGGATAAGACATTTGATGATGGAGGGTTCTTATCTATCATGTAGTTGAATACAGCAAGTGCACCAGCAAATTTCAAGCACTTGCAAGCTCCAAATGACGACAAAAAAATTATATTCAAAAAAGCCACTATGGTAGGCTTACATAATCCGGTTAATTAATGTTATACAGCTTGTAGAGTAATAAACATTGTCACTGCCAGTCAAGAATATCCTGACCTTGTAAACAGACAAGGGAACATTAGTGATAGTTGCTGTGTTGAATGGAGATTCTAAAGCCAAACATTTGGGTTTCTGCTCATGTCCTTCATTATCACACCTAATATTCCTTTGTCTCCATTCCATACCTATTACCCTATAGCTCCTATTGGTGTTCAAACAAACCAATGAGAGAGCAGCAAACAGGCGCCTTAATAATTACGTATACAGGATGCAAACAAAGCTCATCATGGAGCAAAGGAGGCCAGCACGTGAAATACATGGACTTCCTTTATAATTATCCAGGTACTGCAGTTGGAAAGAATGTGTTAATACCTGACAGCCTCCTTCTGGGCCTTAACAGATTTGTGTTGGGGGACAGCAGATGCTGACAAGCGGCTTCCTTCCTCTTGGTACGTGCTATCCTTCTGCCTGTCTCTGGTGGAGGAAACCGCTGGCGGAGGGCGACCAGGCCTAGGTCGCTGCTGGGGGGCGAGGGTGGAGGGTTGGCTGCACGGTTTAACGAGGGCACTGTGGCGCCTCTCACAATGCTTTTCAAAAGCCTGGGGCTTGACGACCTGACCACAGTGGCTGCACACCACCAGATAGAATTCATCATGAGCTGGGCAATGGCCATATATCGGCATATCTGCATAGGAAAATGTGAAAATATAAGAGAAATAGATTTATGAAATGAAGGTTGGTATTTTCAAAGCTAGAAAAGTCATTCAACGAACAACTACCCCCTTACCTTCGTTCCTGAGGGTCATGGTCTCTATGGGTTTCTTCCCATACTTGCTGCATTCTTCCAGTTCGGAACACCCTGCGTGCAAAGAAAAAAAAAGCTTAGACGGTACTTCGTGTAGACATAACACGCAGATGTGTCCACCGTGTATAAATAATTTAGGCAGAAACACCACACACTCATTTATCCACATGCCCACTGTCAGAGCTGCGCTTCAGCCTAGCTCTTGCCAACGTCGCCTGGTTAGTTTTGATGATAAGTAGGCTGGCCAAATCCCTCTTAAGTAGCGTTCCTGTTTACTGCGGGGGGAGTGGTCAGCTAGCCAACATTACTTAAACCATTCCATGATAGCACATTGATATAAAATACGGTGTTTATTTTACGTTACTTTTGTGAATTCCCCAGAAAAGAGAGATGAAGTTGTTTTCCCTGGCTTGACACCTACAGCGCTGGGAACCGATCCAGCACTAGGACCCAGCAGGGTCTATTGTTTGGGTCGGGCTTTGTGCCGCTTTATGTCCATTGCAGATATAAATCACTGTGCAACCGCCGTCATGAAGAGGCAAAAATAACATTTCCGGCCGGGTATACGACTCACCTTCTGGTAATAAAATATTAGCTCTATCTACCCAAGCACTCCAGTGTAATCCGGCAAAATCGTCGAGATGGGGATTTCGCCGATCCAAAGCGGCCATTGCTGCTCCGGCGCGTTCACGAGTTGACACCATCGGTTCACGTTGCGTCCCATCCGCGTCAGGAAACTCACATCGGTGTCAGATTATGAGCTACGTGACCCTGCGCGGAAATTGCGCTGTTTCGAAGAGCCAAGTGCGGGTGGAGCTATGCCTTTCAAACTGGTCAAAATTCACGTGTTTTATCGTATTTGGCTCACAGTACAGCAGATTAACAAATAAAAGGACGATGATCATGTTCCTCATTGGTTTGACAAACTGATGCGTTTCAGATACCGAGAGTCGGGCGTCACAAGGCAACGTCATAACAGACGTTCAGTTAAACAGAAAAAAACGACACAGATGACATATCAGCTCTTGCTTTTAATGTTGAACACTGAACAGAGTTTATATAAAATAGCGTATTTCTCCCGGGAATGAAGTTGGACTCTAAGGTCTACTCTTAACAATCACACCATAGCGGATCAGGTGATTAACGGCAAAATAAGCAGACCTAGTTCAAATGGGAAAAGCATTGCATAAAGTGAAATGACATCCATGACAAACTGCTTGTTTGATTTGCCTAACTCGAGGTAGGAGAGATCACGAGAAAGCTACAACATTTATGTTGCTAATACTTGAAACAACTGAGATTAAGAACTAACGTTAGATTTTATTTTTATCTTTTTGCATGCAAACAGTGCAGGAGTTTGCGGGTTTATTTTCTTAAAAAAATCAACTTAAAAAAAACTTAATTTAAGTAACAGTACAACCATGCATGACAAGAGAAAATTATCAAATATTTTACCATTGTGATTTATATCCAGTATGGCTCTAAAGGATTGGTGACAAAATTTCGATTTTCTTGGAAAGGAACATCAACAAATTTTAAAGCAAATGTAAAATAATTGAAGGGCTTTTGTGCTGATACACCGTGTTCTTTTGGCACAACAATCAGTCAGGTATTAAGTTGCATAACGGAGTGTTAAGAGACAATATGGGGGGGGGGCATTGCTTCACTCATCTCAAAATGGTATTTTGAATGCATTAATTCATATGAACGCAAAAAAAGGTTTTCACTTATATTAATAGAAAGCACACTTTCAGAAGCCAAATTTAAGTTGGACCGAGACTATTTTGGTTACCTACATAATAGATGTTTCATATATATATATAGTGTGTGCAATATCAAGGTCAGCACCAAATTAATTCACCATTCTTTCATTATTGGCTTGGTGTTATTCTGTTTTTCATTTCCTACATTGATTGGTGCCAATTTGTGAAATGCATATTTATGCCAATAAGTTATAAACTCGTTTTGATTTGGCATACACTTAAACTGTTCACCTAAGCATTTCATTGGATTCACTCAAGTGATGCCAGATTATACAACTAGTACAGAAAGCTTCATATTCCACAGCTGCATATTATCCAAGAGAAGGCCACATGGTTCCCTCTATTTTTGAGTGTCAATATTCGATAGATTACTTCACATAAAAACTTGAAATTTAGTGACCATTGTCCACAACATACATTCTAAACAGCTGTACTTTTCTGCTTTGATTTCAGTCTAACCAAGTTCAACTTGAATAACTTCAGAGACTTGTTTTCAAGATTAATCAAAAACATTTTCCTAAGCATAGTTAGTAACAGACAAGTCCCTCCCAGTCACTACATGTGGGAGTTTTGAGATGAGGATGCTCTGCAATTAGGATGGCTCAACTTCTCCCTTCACATTTGCAGGCTGGTTCGCTGATTTATGGAAGGGTGTTTCCTTGTAAATGAACCAGCAGTTGCCACCCCAAAGTATGAGGTTGAGAAAACCAAAAATCTGCAAAAGTAAGTCAAAAAAGGAAGGTAAAATAAAAAAGGTCATAAATCTCAAAACTGTAGTGTTTTTGGAGTTGGTTGAGTTACATTTTGCTTACCACAGAGGCGTTTAGTCGGCCCATGCGAGGCACTGCACCTGGGGTGCACTTGTTGCGAGTGTCCTTGCAGACATCAAGGAGCACTACAATGGTTGAAGGACTGGTGGCCCACTTAACATCAGTCAAGCCTTTACCCCAGGCTGATGAGGACACAAACCACAGGAAGGCCAGGAGTGCAGTTATCAGCAGGTCCTTTTAACGAGACGGAGAAAAATATCAGTACAGGGCATATCAACAAGACAGTAACCATTTCAGTCAAGGAACGTTCCACTGTAGATGCCAGCTAGAGGAGGCCTGACTCTGTGGCAAAGAGAACACACCCTTCCCAGTAATTAATTTACACTGCACTGCTAAACACCCTTCTTCTGAGCTCCTGTTGGGTTACAGAGGGACACAGGCAGCTTGAGCTCCAGTTTAACGTCAGAGAGAAATTTTTCGAGAACATCAAGTCCACTTGAAGTGCCCAGTGTTGACAATCAGTCAATGCCTTGGCTAAATTTGCAAAGGTGCTAAAAGTAAACCTTGGGAGTTCTAGTCTGCTTCAGATGCTCAACTTTTTAAGTGAAAACCATAAACTGTTCCTTCATATTACATGAACAGGAATGTGGTCAGTCATAAGCATTTCACCAACACAAGCAAACATACCACGATAGGTCCCCGACTAGACTCTCTGTAAAGGTGTTGGTAGCCGAGGTAGAGGACCAGCGTGGCAGTACTGTAGAGGAAAGCAAAAACTCCAATACAGACAAAGAACTCTGCTGAGGATGAGTGGTCTCCGGTTAGGTAGAAACTGGTGGTGTCGGTTTTATTGACTATACAATCAGGGACATTGTATGGATGCTGCATCAACCTGTGAGTGCAGAGGTACAATAAATCAGTATTATGACCAGAATATAAAATATCAATATTATGAGCAATAATTGGTCATAAACAACAATTGAGTGGTGCACTGGCTTCTAATAAGCCAGTCCAAGGAGATTGGGTATGCTTTTTTTGTATACACCTGAATGGATAGTTGAAGATGGCATGTATTTCACTGACGCTAGTACTCTCTTGGCACTGCACATTGATGCTCGTGGTTCCTGCATAACCCCCAGTCGTAGCAAAGGCAAATATAGAGAAAACCTGCAGCCAACGTTGAAAGACAGAAAAGAGGAGAAGAAAGGTTGGGACAAAACAACGTTTGGTGCAAGTACTATCGTGGTGATTAAGGCACACTCCGCACCACACTTACACATACTATACACAGCATTAAGTCAGTTGTCCTTCCGGGATACTGAGGTTAAAACTACGCAAAGCTGTGGTTTAAACCAGTTATTTCGCGCTTGAACACACTTAGTACTTAGTACTGCATCCTCATTACTAAGTGTTAATATTATTTTTACTTGCCAGCAAAAGTGATAATTTGAGTTTACAGCAGATCAAGGTACATGAGTAGCAGGTGCCTGTGTGTGCAAGCGAAAACATTCAACAAGAACACGATGTCAACTAGATTTATGTAGCAAGTAACATACAGAATGATAACCCGATGTGTTGGTTACATCGTAGACGTTAAATAAATCACATGGCAGACGTTTTTTTTTTTTTTTTTACCGTGGATCAATTTGAACAATGATTGAACAATGAGAATTGCGCATGGCATTTGTGGGTGTGCTGTATGTCACAAGACCGACACGATCTTTTAAGGTATTAAACTGTGCGAAATGGGTAGCTCACACATTCAAGATAGCCCATATAAGTCACAAGGTAGAATTATTGCAAACTACTTACCCATTCGAGAAGTCTAATGAAGGCCAGTGGTTCTTTCAGGGGTCCCAGATCGAGGCTGAATCCCGACGTCATAATTTTCTAATGATAAAAAGATAAAAACTGTAATACCATCACTTTGGTGTATTGCTTAGAAAAGCATATGGACATGTTCGCCTGAACGTGTCCAATTATAGCGCGGCACACAAGTTTTTTGCTTTTTTTTCTGTAAGCATTTTTTACCTGGGTTACGCTTTCCATCGAATCTCAAGAAACGTTTTGTCGAGTTTCGCAAACGTACCTCCTTCCGTATCTCTTTGATTACTTTTTTTCTCGTAGTTCCTCGGGTCTTGTCAAACTTTTCTCCAACTTCAGCGTTTAGCGTGTCACGGATCACGTGATCACGTACGTGGAGACTGTCGTGAGGGCAAATTTCTTTTTTCTCTCCAGTGAAAGTGGGTCAAGTAGGAAGCCACTTTCCGTGGGTACGAATTTAGCTCGTATGGTACACGCGGCAAATACGGGAAGTTAATTTTAGGCCATACAATTCTATCACTCTAAACACAACCCCTTCTTTAACATTTTTATAGCCGTTTTATATTAACATGTTTGCATGCGCTTCCCATGTCACCCTCCCATTTTTGTAAACGGAATATTCACCGTTTTCAAAAACGGTGGCTATTCTACACCTGAGCAGGAGTCACTGCGATTGTAAACCCTGATTATGACTTTGTGTATTGTATTCAGTCATATTTTGCGAGTAATGTGCAGTCGCAACTCTTCAAAGCGCGATTACCCGCCACGTAATATGAGGCTTGTATCACAAGAGGTCGCTGGTCCCTCACGCTGCGAGGTGTGTCCCACCGAAACGGCCCTGTTTGTATTCAAAACAAGTGTTGGCAATGTTCTTCAAATGACTACCACAACGCCCTCAATTAAAGTAACAAGATCCCATGCACACAGGTCCCTGGTGTAATAGCGCTGCTTTAGCTCAATGCAATCGGACGGGCCATTTGGGGGAGGGGTACTTGCTGAGCAGGTTCAGGGTCACTTGTTTCCTGCCATTCTGATCCAACTATTCTTTATTCAGCGCGCCAAGTGGCCAAGGTGGGAACACAGTACTCTCTCGCTATCATAGAGCACATCTCCAAGGAATAAGAGTGTCTTTGTTCCCCACCTTTTAATAGTTGACTGGGCTGCCATGGGGGAGGGGTTGACACCACATTGTACAGTCCCTATGCGGAGGAATGCAGCTTTGCAGATCACCGCTCACCAAAACTGGTTGGCTCTCTTGAGTGAATCTGACAGAAGGAAATATGTATCTGCAATTAGGGAGTCGAGAAAGACACATTGAAAGGATACTATGAAAGCTTGTAGTTCTTTTCTTGATAGCTTTGTGACAGCTTGTTTCAAATTTAAGGTCTTACAATTGTCAAAACACAACCTGTTGTCAGGTGACATCTCAAGTTTTGGTTTTGGTGTTATGACACATTTCCCTCTTTGGGTGGACAAACTTGTCAGACTTGTGGTGCCACATCAAAATTAAACAAGCATGGCAACGTAAGAAAAAGCCTGGTCTGTAAGGTCCTCAGCTAGCAGAAGAAGAGTTTCAATTACACTGCTAGTGTGAATATGAGGGCATGTCCTCATATTCACACATATTAGATTTTTTTTGAAAGTTTGCACGGATATTCCAGAAGAGGAATATGTCTCAGCATATCGCAAGAGAACCGAGTACTATTCCTGTATTATTATTATTATTAGTCCTGTATCACATTCCTGTCACTGGAGTTCTTAGTCCATGGTTTGACAGTCTAGTCAGTCAAATTACAGCCTTGCTATGCTAGTTGTGGGGACTTTCTCAGCACCGCATGACCGGCAGTCATGGGTTCCATTTGGTGTGTGCACTCAATCGCTCATCACATGCACAAATTTAATTAAGCACAGAATATGACTCACAGCAGCAAAATGAATAAATTTAATTATTGAGAGTGGAATAAACAAATGACACTAACCTTCATTCAACTTTATTCATAAATTGAGATTATTTATGAAAAGAATGTCACCTCAGTTGTGCTTTTTTGTTCTCCTCCGTGCTTATGTTGAGAATTAGCGAAAAGTTGCACCTCAGCTACATCAAAAATCTGTACATCAATAAACGTAATACGAACCATGTGTCTAATGGTGTATGGGGAAGAATTACTGCATTAAAAAGCATTTCTTATGGGATAGGAGGCAACTGAAGTCCTTGGTTGACAAAATGACAACAAATTTACAGGATGGATCTTCCGTAGTTTATTGCCTTATAAACGTAACCTCAGATTATGGTTTATTTTCACTTAAGTGGACGTACAGTACTTTGGGATACACCCATTCAAAAGTGCTACCTAATGGTAGTGTTATGTCACTATATGTACAGCTAAATGTTGTTAGTGGGTAAATTCATGTGTGCCATGAAAAAAATGAGGCACACATTTTATTGTAATAGCCAAATACCAGCCCTTAAAATCCCTCTACATATAGATTTTTAAAATGTTACTTTTCCCTTTCATTTTCCTACAACTCTCTGGAAGGCCGAATAAAAAAATATTGATGTGTCATGTTTGACATATTTACTAATCCTTCTCAGTTGCCATAGTCGGAGGTCACGTACATTCGAGGCTTTGTGTAGGTCAGAAGTTGAATTTCAATGTTGCGGATAAATACGTTCACGGCAAGAGCGGTGGATCATAAATCACCATTAATTTACAGTTGACCATTCACGACACTGCCCCTTCAACCTATCTTTAAAAAGGCTTTGACAGCTTTGCGTGTAGATCTAGTTTGTGCGCCTCGATCTGGGCCAATCAGAACAACGCCTTTTTATGTCAGATTGGAAAAGCGACCAATCGCAGCCCGTCTTTCTGCAGCGACGGACGTCCCACAGACACAATTTGAGTGATCGTTACGTTTTGTCACTTCGGCCGCGGAGTAAGGCACGAATAGTTGGATAGCCGTCGCGTTGGATTACTACGTTTGCGGCTGCCGTCTGTTTGTTCTGTTCAGGCGTTTTCTCCGCTGCATGGACAAAAAAATTAACAGGGCAAAACTGCAGGTTGGAGCACACCGCCTGGAGACGTCTGTGATCTGTGCATACAAAGCCCACAATAGCGTTCTCGCTGTCAGGACTACTGTGTTTTGTTGATGTCATCCGCAGCAGTGCTGGGACGACTGTCAGTTTTCTAAGGAGTATTAGGATAAACAGAGAGTCAATTTTGGGGAGGGGGTGGGTGTCAGCGGGACACGTTACGAGAATGGGACTTGTGGTGCATCACTGTATGCTGCTTTTTCTGTGCAGTTTCACTGTTGGTTTTGATTTTCAGTCGGGACTACAAAATGGGCATTTAGCTTTTATGAAAAATCCCCAAATCGGGAGAGGTGGGAAAATCGAAAAGAGGTCTCTCCCCGGATGGCTCTCTCCGTCAAAGCACAAGATAGACAGAAGAAGCGCTGACCAAGGGGACACCTGTAAAGCTCTTCAAGGATATGACACCAAATTGGCTGACAACACCCACAGCGTAAGTTAACCAGACAGGTCCTGGTAGTTTTCACAGGTGCGACAATTACAGCTCACACTAGAACAAGCTGCGTAAGTGATTAAGGAGGTAAACAAATCAATAAATCATTGATTGATTGACAAATAAGCTCCAGGCCTTAGTAGCTATACGTGGAGTTTAAATAGTCGACCGATGAATCTATTTCTGGATGGCACGTTTATCTGTAAGCCACGATTCGCAGAATAGATGGACGTTGCACAGGAACCATGCAGGCTTAGTTTTCTTCCTTTTGGGAAAAAAAAGGAAATGAGACAATGAATGAACCATTACAATTATCACATAACATATCAGAATAGTGATGTGCAGACGTGAGCATGATCACGAGTTTAGCTGATATTCTTACCTTCACCTAGTTTCGACATCATCATCATCGTCAACTTGAAGAACAATTGGTCACCTTCATTGTGTTTAGGCTTTATCTAATATCTACCTTGCTGTACCAATTCTGGACTAGTTGAATGATTCCTCTCACTTTTTCTGGTGCAGGAAAGCAATTGTGGTGATATAGTGCAGTGGCAGAATTGTGTCTTCTGATGTCTGGTATTTCAAAACTCCTCAGAGGCTTCATGTGATTGAAGTCTTCCTCAGCATCCGCTGAAGGGTTGATAGACTAAGTTACATTTCAAATATTCCAATGGACCACTAATGGCCAGGCATGACCTATATTTTGTGCGTGGAAAGATGCAACCTCATTCTGTATTCAAGGATCCTGCATGTTCTTTCAGCCTCGCTGACTGTTTTTTCTAGGATGTTGACTGATAATAGGCTGGATCCAGGTGAAAACTTGTGATCTGCAGTGTGGTAATTATTGTGTATTTACAAGCTGTGTCCTCTTTGAAAACAGACGTAAACCGGAAGATATGTCGGGAAACCAACCCTACATTTTCCCCAAGGACTTGGCCCTCAAATCCCAGAGAGGAAATCAGGCTAAATTTGGTGTCACCAGATGTGCAATGGATTTCCCTGTGTTTGTAGCCTACATGATAAACCTGTCCAGCAGCTTTTTGGACGATGCATTCTTGTCAGGAAGATGGGTAAAGAAAGAGCTAAATTCTAAGTTATTAGAATTTAGTCATGCATGCACCCCAAGGATAAGGAGTCTTGGAAATTATTTACAGAGCAGACAATGAACATCAGACAGCAAACCCAGTGAAGCTTTCAGTGCCCAGCAAGCTTAAATACAAGTGGTGAACAGACACTGAGTCTTGTGCTAATCATTTGTCTAGATCCTTGTGCCAGGTGACCGACTTTGCATTGCTGCCTTCTGTGGACCCAGACCTCTGTAATAAGGCAGAAGACAGGTCTGCAGGAGCCTCACCCTGGTCTTTGCATTCCCGTGGAGGAGGTCACTTCTTTAGATCCCAGTAGTGCTAGAGGCCTTGTTTGCATATGACGCGCGAATTGCAGGTGGAGGGCAGGAAGTGATTTTCTACATAGGAAGCGCAATCAAAAACTCTCAAAATGCCGGTTTCTCAGATCGATTAAACCGAGAAACTACGAGGCGGGTGTATCGAGTATCAAAAGCTGTTGTTCGTAAGGGGTGGAAATACAAGAAACCGACCGAAAACGCCGGAAAAAATGTCTTGCGAACCGTCGTCTGCGGTCGGGAGGAGCGGAGTCGGATAATGCTCGTGTGTGCAGTGAACACTTCGTCAAAGGTAAAGCAATTTTACCTTTGACGAAGTGGTCACGTCAACATATCTTACTTTCTGTTTATACCTTTCTTTCATAGTATCGTATAAACCAGCACAGTTCCGTTCCGCTTTTCACTTCCTGCCCTCCGTCTGAATCTCGCGCGTCATCAGAATCACGTGACTGCAAATAAACTATCCACATTAGCTATGGTTACATGGAGCCGAATATTCCGATTATAATCGGTTTAACAGCCCAAACAGAATAAAAATGCCCGATATAAACACCTCAATCTGAACAAACGTGCCAAATCGATTGAAATTTCAAGAGGTTGGGAAGTTTAAACCTTTTCATAAACTGATCAAAAGAAAAAAATGTATCATGTAAACGATTCAACCCGATTTTCTGGTTACGTTCTTTCTACGCATGCGCACGCCCTGCTGCGTAATTTCCGGTTGTCAGCTGACGGCCAGCTGATGGTTTGTTGCTCTGCTTAAAAAAAAATGTTGCTCTGCTTCCTTGCTTTTCAACTTTTAACAACTTTTAATTGATTTTATGATTTGCCTGTACTATTTTCTCTGATCATCGATTGTTGCACGGACTTGATCGCACTGACGTCTCTGGCACGGTAGTGCTGGCACTGTATGTGGCGAGAACCGCGTGGACTCAGCCACGACCGTGATCCTGAGCTTTTTGTCTGATTTCTGGAAATACAGTCTATTGTTGTTTAATTCATGAACGGATTCTATTGTCGCTCAGCTGTGGCTACCTAACACTCAGACTGGGCTTTCCTGGCTTTGCTCACGAGCGCCGATTCCTGGCCTGCATTGCTAGCGGATTCTGCTGCTAGCTAGCACCGGCTTGTTTTTAGCCAAAGTAGCCAGCTAGTGCTCCAAGACAAGAGACTCGCCGGGACGCATCTCTCCACAGACTCCGGAATTCTCTTGCCTGTGTCAGTCGTGGTCTGCCACTTGACAACCCTCACAAAAGTCAGATTGCATCTGGATCAGATACAATGCCACGTGAAGACTGCCAGCCGCTCCGGAAGACGAACAGAAAGACTGTTAAAGAACTGAACATTATTGGACGCCTAGACGGTAGGAAAATAAGAAACAACAACGTATTCAAACAAGTCCACGAAAAAAAGTAACAGTGCATGTCAGATGTTCCGATTAAATGCGACGGCGCATGTAAACGACAGACGTATAAGATCACATTTCATGTGAACAGTTGAGTCGAAATCTTCAATTGGAATGTTTTCAGTCAGAATGAAAAATGTGTGCATGTAACCGCAGCTATTAAAAAGTGGAGGGCCTCTTGATGAGATTAGGGATTTAAGAGTTGTAGATAAGGCAACAGGAGTAGCTTGGCCAGTTGAAAGTTAATGTATTTTTGATCAGTAATGTTTGGGAAAATGGTTATCTCCAAGTAACTGTTAGAGCCCGGGTTGCCTCATTGGCTTAATGTAATACACATTCTTGTTAAGAGTGATTTCCTGAGTGTTGGCACAAATTTCTTGGTGTTTTCCACTGGGGCAGTATTTGGTCTGAAGCCTAGTGCTTGTGGAAGCACTTGTCTGTTTCAATGTAAGTGTTGTTTCACTTTTTATTCAGCAGTGCAAATGAGCATAACGCTAGTCAAAGCTGAAATTCACTGCTGGTGCTAAAAGTTTATAAATGGGCTTATGTTGTATATGAATTCAACAGCATGCAATTGTGTGTGGACTCTGACTGACCCTTTTTGATGTAAAAAGTGGTGTGTGTAATTCTACAAATAATGCAGCATTTTCCCCTTAGACCCGCACAACTATTTAGGCCGTTTAAACTCTAATTAAGCCTTTATGTCATTATTTTGTTATTAGATCATCTGTTCTATCACATGATTTCTGACATATTTATGCAGGATTTTGCATATTGGTTTATATTCTTAACGCTGCTACTCTATTTGTTGTAAATGACAGCTTAATAATGTTTTTCTGTGTTGTATAATACATATATATTTTATTTTTCTTCAGTATGCCTTCAACGATCTGAGTGGATCAGTGTCACTGGCCTGGGTAGGAGATGGCACAGGGGTGAGTGTCAAACGCTTGTCTGTTGCCACGAAACATGTCTATCCTACAGTGGCGTTTAGTTGTGACATGAGTATGACATTCTTTGCTAGATTACTCAGCAGATCAGTCATAATATATGGGAATGTGGTGGGCTGCAGCGCTTGGGTTCATGTCAGTAATAAATGGCAGAATGGGTTCACTTATTCACTACAGTTCATCTTGTGTATTATTAAAAGAACCATGCCCCAGTTCCCCAAGATGAACCTTTGCTTTCTTGGCAGGTTATCCTGGCTTTGACGACCTTTCAGGTGCCATTCTTCATGTTGAGGTTTGGACAGTCCAAACTCTACCGGAGGTATGTATAGGAGTGGGAAGTCAGGCGGGGGACACACTGAATATATTTAACCAGGTTTATGCAAATAAACCTGCCCCTCTGGCAAATTTGATATTAACCTTACTTTGGTTTTTAAAGTGGATAAACTTGTTGTCCTCAGTGTGTCTCCTGATATGATCTGTAAGACCAGAACACTGTGGTTTGTGTCTGATTTGTATATAATTTGGCTATGTCAACACGTCTACCCAGTGAGAACTATGGAAAGTCATTCCAGGATGTGACCGACCTGATCAACAACACCTTCATCAGAACAGAATTCGGAATTGCTATCAGTCCTGAGAACTCCGGGAAAGTGAGTTATATGATTTGATACAATGCAGTACAAAATACAGTAGGACAAACCAGTCCTACTGTATTTTGTAACAGAGCCATCATATGTCATATTTATTAATTAATCTGAACTTTGTTAACTGTTTTCCCCAGGTGATTCTTACTGGAGACATGTCTGGAGGGCTTGGATCTCGGATTTTCACCTCCAATAGCTTTGGAAACAGTTTCACACACCATGACTTGCCGTTCACACCACTGATGCAGATTACATACAACCCTCAAAATGCCACTGTACTATTGGTCATCAGCACTAATGTAAGTGGATGGTGGCTTTGGCGGTGGTGTTTTAATGAGTCCATAGAGCCCCTGGTACCTTTTTAAAAATGAGAAAAGGTTTCAATATCTAAACTCTTGCATTGAATGAACAAACCTGAACTATCTGTCATTAACATAACGCTGGGTGGTACTTAGATTACACTGGAAATATGAAGTGACTAGTGTCTAATACCTTTATGCTTGGGAGAATACTTTTAGTCAATAATTTGTGTGACCTGTTTACATGGGGAAGATTTACTACGTTGGTTGCTCTGTTTATTTAGTTCTGTTATTATGGACTTCCTCATTGTATCAAGCTTTTCGCCTGAACCTGAGTAAACAGGGAAATCTTTTGCCTTTAAAATGTTACTCCCTTATCTAAGAGATCTGAATTTATGTCCTCAGAATGAACTATGGCTTTCTGAAGACTTTGGTGCAATCTGGAGGAAGATCCATGATATGGTGTGTCTGTTCAAATGGTAAGCAGTGTCAGCAGTCAAATGCTGTTTGCATATCCTGTTTTTTTTTTTCAAATCCATTGTTCGTGAGGAGGGAGCAGAAAACAGAAGGTCTTACCACTGCCTTTTGGGTTTTCAGAAAACAAGGTTATAAGACATTATCTGATGTTCTTAAGGATCTCAGACTTGGTGTCTGTCACCACAGTTTAGGGAAATACCGCTGTACTAGGGGATTACGGAGGAGTGGAAGGACCCTGTTGTCCAGCCTGGAACAGGGGAGAGTCCAGGAAGGGTTTTCTGCCTATATAGTATATCTATTGGCTCTTTGTCCATCTCCTCAGTTTGAGCATAGATTATTATACTTAGAGGGAAGACAATGGATGTCCAGCTCTCCAACAGATAAAATACCATGTTTGGTGAAAACAGAGATGCGTTTGACTATGCTTTCACTTATGCAAATTTATGCTCAACTCGCTTTCCCTCAGATGGCTTGCTAATTAGTTGCAGGAGTTGTCTTTAGACTGAATCACTGAGAATTCAAGTGTGTTCAGAATCCCTGTTTTTTTTTTACTGCTGCACCATTATAACTTTGGCAGTAAAACTGCATTGCAGTTAGTTACTGTTTGACGAGCTGCTTATCTTTAAGGGACAAACACTAGGTGCTCTACTTTTGGTTTGAAAATGTTTCCTGGTAGGCAGTGTTGAAGGACTTTGTCAGCTGCAAAGGTTTGCTTACTTTGGATTTTGATGGATGCAGTTCAAGGGGTGCTTAGTCTTTAGAGCTTCACACACAAAATGGGTCTTTCCTCCGACACAGCCTTTCATATCGTCCCATGAGACCCAACCTTCATTTGCACCATCCATGGGAAAATAGGTTGATCTGAACAGGGGCAGGAGTTTTCCGAAGTCATAATACGGCACTCGGGGCCAAGTACATATTTGGGAAGGGCACAGCTGCATGCTGTTCATTTTTGATAAGCCATGGCATGTGACACTGCATAAAAGATTGCCAGACAAATAGTTTATTCTGCTGTCCTGTAGGTTTGTGGGAAGGCTGTGCCACTTGATCAAGCACAGTTTATGCCCTCTCACGTAGTCCCTATGAAACAGTGTAATTTGCTGTCATGAAGTCTAACCCTATCACTTAATATCAAACATCTCAATTTCACAGTGCAGCCAAATTTATTATAGGAAGAAAAAAGACCACACATCATTTGCGTGGAATCAAATTTTACATGTGTTTAGTGTTTTCCTTAAGTTGGGAAATGTTCCCTAGCTTGCTTGAAATGTGTGTATAAAATCATAAGACCTCAGTAGGATGTGACTGAGCACTGACAACACCAAGAACTGTAACTTCTGAGCCAAGTATGTGTCTGCATCCATTGTGTTTACCAAACTTTGACTCTGACCTGACATATGGAGGGCTGCTTACCTGACATGCTTTCCTCCTATTCTAGGGGAGCGAAGAACACCATATTCTTCACTACCAACCTTAATGGATCCTGCAGTAAGTGATACTGTCATTATGCAAAATTTGGGGAGGGAACTCATCAAGTCCTTTCTTAAAGCCCCCTTCCTGGAATTTTTTACCAAATTAACTTTGAGTATATACACATAGATTCTTGAGGAGGATTACATTAAACAGATATTTACAACATTATCAGAGCAGTGTACCTCAAAAAACAAGCAGGATTTTTATTTTTCATTTCATTCATTTGATAATCCTCCACCCTCACATGTTTCACTGTGGCACATTGCTGGTTTTAATTTTGAGAGACCCGAGGCGTCCAGGTAGTGTAGCAGTCTGTTCCATTGCCTACCAACACGGGGATCGCCGGTTCGAATCCTCATGTTACCTCCTGCTTGGTCGGGCATCCCTACAGACACAATTGGCCTTGTCTGCGGGTAGGAAGCCGGATGTGGGTATGTGTCCTGGTCGTTGCACTAGTGCCTCCTCTGGTCGGTTGGGGTGCCTGTTCAGGGGGGAGGGGGATCTGGGGGGGGGTAGCGTGATCCTCCCACGCGCTACGTCCTGGCAAAACTCCTCACTGTCAGGTGAAAAGAAGTGGCTGGTGACTCCACATGTATCGGAGGAGACGTGATAGTCTGCAGCCCTCCCCGGATCGGCAGAGGTGGTGGAGCAGCGACCGGGACGGCTCGGAAGAGTGGGGTAATTGGATGGATACAATTGGGGAGAAAAGGGGGGTGGATTTAAGAGACCCATCTAACAAACAACTTCAATTGTTTTGAAGTTGGAAGTATCGAAGTTAGCAGATGCCCCAAATTAAGGATCACCTTAACACAAAAGTCCCTCATTATATACAATGAAGAACTTAATATTAAGTTCCTCATTAAGCCAATATTATAGACAGTTACAATGTGAGGATAAGAAAACACTTGGTAACACTTGAGCTTTTAAACTCTTAACGTACATAAATAGAAAATCTGTAAATCATTTTATTCCCTCCTCTCCAGTATTTACACTGACATTTTCATTCTTGCATTTTTTTCAGGTGACCGAGGGATGTTGGATCTGAGAAGAACAACAGACTATGGGAAAACCATCAAGACAGTGGCCAGTAAAATCTTCTCCTTCGGCCTGGGTGGACGTTTCCTCTTTGCCTCTGTAATGACAGGAAAGGTAAGCGTTTGCTCAGGTCACCAACAGATCAGTGTGCAGAGGGATAATGTTGATTCTTTGCATCCTCTGTGTTTGCATGTTCTCCCAGTGTCTGCGTGGGTTTCCTCCAGCTGCTCCGGTTTCCTCCCACAGTCCAAAGACATGTAGGTCAGGTGAATTGGCCATACTAAATTGCCCCTAGGTGTGAATGTGTTGGCCCTGTGATGGACTGGCGGCCTGTCCAGGGTGTCTCCCTGTCTGCCGCCCAATGACTGCTGGGATAGGCTCCAGCATCCCGCGAACCGAATTCGGATAAGAGGCTTGGATAATGAATGAATGAATAAATATTTGGGAAATAATTTACTTAGTAAAATATTGGTATACTTAAAGTGGATGAAATTTGTATACCTGTGTTTGGGTTCACTGAATATTTCTTAATGAAAACATTGATTATAATGGGGCGTCCAGGTGGCGTGGCAGTCTATTCCGTTGCCTACCAACACAGGGATCCCCAGTTTGAATCCCCGTGTTACCTCTGGCTTAGTTGGGCGTCCCTACAGACACCATTGGCCATGTCTGCGGGTGGGAAGCAAGATGTGGGTATGTGTCCTGGTCACTGCACTAGCGCCTCCTCTGGTCGGTCAGGGCACCTATTCAGGGGGGAAGGGGAACTGGGGGGAATAGCGTGATCCTCCCACGTGCTACGTCCCCCTGGCAAAACTCCTCCCTGTCAGGTGAAAAGAAGCGGCTGGCGACTCCACATGTATCAGAGGAGGCATTTGGTAGTCTGCAGCCCTTCCTGGATTGGCAGAGGGGGTGGAGCAGCGACTACGATGGCTCGGAAGAGTGGGGTATTTGGCCGGATACAATTGGGGGGAAAAAAGGGGGAAAAAATCCAAAACAAACCCCCAAACATGGATTATAATGGTGAAGAAGTATCATGCTGCACATGATCCCATATATTAGTAGTTTATTAAAGGGTTAGTTCGGTTTCTGGAATTTTTACTGTGTGTTGTACTTGGAGAGTTCATCTTCTTTTACGGTGGAAGAAGACTTGTATCAGTCATTTTTTTACTGCAGAAGAAGACGACAATATGTGTCACAGAAAAATAGTCTAATACTCTAATTTCTAATTTTTAGGATTTTGCATGTACTTGGATGTACAACAGGGTAGGGTGATGAAGGATAGAGATGGAAATGTGCCGACAAGCGAGGAGAGCGTGTTGAGAAGGTGGAAGGAGTACTTTGATGGGCTGATGAATGAAGAAAATGAGAGCGAGAGAAAGAAAGAGAAGGTTGGATGATGTGGGGATAGTGAATCAGGAAGTGCGGTGGATTAGTAAGGAGGAAGTGAGGACAGCTATGAAGAGGATGAAGAGTGGGAAGGTGGTTGGTCCAGATGACATACCTGTGGAGGCATGGAAGTGTTTAGGAGAGATGGCAGTGGAGTTTTTAACTAGGTTGTTTAACACAATCTTGGAAAGTGAGAGGATATACGAGGAGTGGAGAAGAAGCATACTGGTACCGATTTTCAAGAATAAGGGTGATGTGCAGAGCTGTAGTAACTACAGAGGTATAAAGTTGATCAGCCACAGCATGAAGATATGGGAAAGGGTAATAGAAGCTAGTGTAAGAGGAGAGGTGATAATTAGATAGTAGCAGTATGGTTTCCTGCCACGAAAGAGCACTACAGATGCGATGTCTGCTTTGAGAATGTTGATGGAGAAGTATAGAAAAGGCCAGAAGGAGTTACATTGTGTCTTTGTGGATTCAGAAAAAGTATATGACGGGGTGCCGAGAGAGGAGGTGTGGTATTGTATGAGGAAGTCGGGAGTTGCGGAGAAGTATGTAAGAGTGGTGTAGGATATGTATGAGGGCAGTGTGACAGTGGTGAGGTGTTCAGTAGGAGTAATGGATGGGTGGAGATGGGATTACATCAAGGATTGGCTCTGAGCCCTTGTTTACAATGGTGATGGACAGATTGACGGACGAGATCAGGCAGGAGTCTCCATGAAGAGAGTGCAGGCAGGGTGGGGGGGTCGGTGGAGAAGAGTGTCAGGAGTGATTTGTGATAGAAGGGTACCAGCAAGAGTTAAAGGGAAGGTTTACAAGATGGTAGTGAGACCAGCTATGTTGTATGGTTTGGAGATGTTGGCACTGACAAAAAGACAGGAGGAAGAGCTGGAGGTGTCAGAGTTGAAGATGCTAAGATTTTTGTTAGGTGTGACAAAGGACATGATTAGGAACGACTATATTAGAGGGACAGCTCAGGTTGGACTTTTTGGAGACAAATCAAGAGAGGCAAGATGGAGATGGTTTGGACATGTGCGGAGGAGAGATGCTGGGTATATTGGGAGAAGGATGCTGAATATGGAGCTGCCAGACAAGAGGAAAAGTGGAAGGCCAAAGAGGTGGTTTATGGATGTGGTGAGAGAGGACATGCAGGTGGTTGGTGTGACAGAAGAAGATGCACAGGACAGGAAGAGATGGAAATGAATTATCCGCTGTGGTGACCCCTAATGGGAGCAGCCAAAAGTAATAGTAGTTGCATGTACTTGTAAAAATATTGGTTAAGAAGAATTAACACCAGGCTAATGAGTAAAAAGTATTAATGATCAGCTTCAGAAGGTGTATTTCCCTTCTTTTGAGAGTAGCTGCAAATGAGCCCAGTAGACATCCAGCAATTGAGCTAAGCTAGGCTAAACTCGCCTGTCAACATTCCTTATCCACAAGTTTGTCTAGGTAAGTAGGGCATATATTAAAAACCACAAAAGCTGAACTATCCCTTTAACTCAACTCAGTTAACTGTAGAAACAATGACAATGTTTTGCTAGACACACACTGATATCCGTGATTTAGTATTGTTATATTTTTGTGTAATTTATGATTACCATAATATTTGCATCTTCCTTGACTGGCTCCCAGCATATATGGTTCCTTTCAGTTTTCTAATCTCTTGAGCATAGCTAGCTACAAATGACTGATGAGGCAGCTCTCAGGACAGATTCTATGAGAGAAATCTAATGGCATGCATGTGTCTGTGAGCTTGATCCACGTGTCGCTCATTTTTTACCTGAATGTCTGAACTTGTTGGCGTGTGCTTGGAACTATTGTTTTTACTCCAAACTCCACTGTTGCCCATTTCCTTTCGCTTTGTTATTTTTTGTTTTGTTTACCTCTCTCCTCTGTCCGTCTGTCTCTGTTAGGGGACTCTGAGGATGATCCATGTGTCAGTGGACCAGGGTGATGTGTGGAACATGGCCCAGCTGCCCCCTGTTGGCCATGAGCAGTTCTACTCTATATTGGCGGCCAACGACGAAATGGTTTTCATGCATGTAGACGAACCTGGGGGTCTGTAAAGAGTCTGTTATATCACCTCAGTAACTCTACACTTTGGTCACCACATTATAAAGCAACAGTGACGGTCTTTCTAGGCAGTCATCACCCGCTGTACTTTATTCTCAGTATACAATTCCCTCCTCTGCATTACAGTGTATTTGTACAGTTCTAATTTTTGTGTATGTATTTTACTTGTGTATTACAATCTGAATTTCTTCATCTGGGTAATGGATATTAATGTTTACAGCTTTAAATCGTTGAATTTCTAGTCTATCTATTTGCAATTTAATATGAATTTACTGATATCAACAGTGGTCATTCATGTCCACAGATACAGCATTTGGCACCATTTACGTATCGGACGACCGGGGCACTGTGTACTCCAAGTCTCTTGAGCGCCATCTTTATACCACCACAGGGGGTGACACCGACTTTACTAATGTCACCTCCCTTCGAGGCGTCTTTATCACCAGTGTCCTGGCAAAAGGTAGCTGTAATCATATGCATGCAGTTAAACACACACACACACACACAAATAGCAACTCCTTAATGCATACCTGTATTCAATTATCCCAGAAACACACACAACTCCTCTGTGTCACACAAGGGGACCCTTATGTAAATATTTTAGTAGCTGCTCAGTGTGAGATGAGCTCCCTGTCTGTTGCATGAGCTGTCTGTTGCAGTCAGTGTCACCTGTTCCCCACTGAATTATACACCTTCTCCTCTACTAACTCTGCTTACTCTGGGGAAAAAAACCCTCTATCTCCTTGATAACTCTTATTTAACTCTTTTTCTATCACTCCTCTCTTTTTTTAATTTCCCTTTGTGTCCATGAGATAGTTGTTGATACATGTTTCTGACCTCATACACTTTGTTACTGGAAATGTAATTGGCTCTCCAGAAAGTTGAGCGTGCCCTTCTTTTTTTTTTCTTCTCTAGATTATGCCGCCAGCTAAATGCTCAATAGAAATTTGAGCCCCTGTCTTGTTTTTCTAGATGGCTCGGTGCAGTCTGTGGTGTCCTTTGACCAGGGAGGGGAGTGGTTGCCCCTGCAGAAACCTGCCAACAGCAAATGTGATGCTACAGCCAAAGACCCAGACAAGGTAAACGATGAGCAGGTGTCAAGGAGGAATGTAACACAATGGTATTGTGAAAAAATTGAGTTGCCAAAATAAACAATGTTGATAGAGTATTACTCAATTGCATGATCAATGAGGAGTTAAGTATTATTTAGATGACTTGGATTACATTATCAGTTAGGCTAAAATTGAGGTTTTAAGCTAATGCTCTTTTCTTTTACTGTTTTACATTTTGTCAATTTATCATGCATGAATGCACTCGCACACACACACACACACACACACACGTTGCACCGAAAGATCCATATACCCTGTATTTTGTTGTTCTAACTTTTCTTTTGCCTTGATTTTTCTACATTATTTTTCCATCTACAGTGCAGTCTCCACATCCATGCAGCCTACAGCATCACTATGAGACTGAACGTCCCAATGCTGCCTCTGACTGAGCCCAATGCTGTAGGCCTCATTGTAGCTCATGGTAATTCCCCACACAGCCTTCAATACCTTCTAGCTGCAGTTTTTCTGTGGTAGAAACAGTTGAAATTCTGTGACAGATTGTTTGTGAATAACTTTTTTGCTTTATTTGGCTTGATGGTAAAGGTATGTTAGATTTTCTGTAGCTTTCTGACTGCCACCATGTGCCCCTTTAGGGAGTGTTGGTGATGCCATCTCAGTGATGAAGCCTGATGTGTATGTATCTGATGACGGGGGTTACACATGGCTGAAGGCTCTCAAGGGGCCCCATCACTATGCCATACTGGACTCTGGAGGTCTGCTGGTGGCTGTGGAGCACAGCACCACCCAACCCATCAACCAGATCAAGTGAGTCATTGTTGGAGGAAGATGTAGGAAGTAAAGAGGCTTTGGATGGGCTCTGTGTTTGTGGAAATTAAATGCAGATGTCTATTTTTTTTGTATTGTTACTTAAGTTATATATTGGCATACATTTTTAATTTTCCATCCACTGGGGTGCAGATGACAAGGCATGGACTCACAGAAGCAGGTTTATGGAGATATCTATCTATCTAGGTAAACAAAGAGATGAAGGTTCTGCTAATGTCTGTCTCTGCATTCCTGGTAGGTTTTCCACCGATGAGGGCCAATGCTGGGCTGTATACAATTTCACCAAAGAGCCCATCCACTTCACAGGGTTGGCATCAGAGCCAGGGGCCCGCTCCATGAATGTCAGTATCTGGGGCTACCGAGACTCGATCATCAGCCAGTACTGGGTCTCTGTCACCATTGACTTTAGGGAGCTCCTGACCAGAGACTGTGAGTGAGATGGTGATTGAGTCACAAGAACTCTAAAACCTGATTTGATTCTTTTAATTTTTATTGCGTCAATCATTTGTAATTAGGTTTGTAATTGGTAATTCATCAGTGATTAGATGATATCAGAGATGTAGTTCAGTTTGTTCACAAATGAGTCCTATCTTTCTGCTTCAGGTGAGGACAAGGACTATGTGCAGTGGTTGGCTCACTCTGATGACATAAGCGACCCTAATGATGGCTGCATGCTTGGCTACAAAGAGAAGTTTCTGCGCCTAAGGAAGGACTCTGTTTGCTGGAATGGACGAGATTACAATGTTAACACCGAGCCAACTCCCTGCCCATGCACCCTGGATGACTTCCTGTGGTAAGAGTTCAACTTCCAGGCTCAAAACAACCATACTTGCCTTGTCAGAGACATAAGAGAAAAATGGATAATGTTTGTGTTTAAATTTTAAGCAAAATTTAACCAAAGGAAAAAAAACTCAAAACTAGCACTTTCAGAAGCTGATTTTAAGCAATTTTACATTCTCCCTGCTTGCAGGTTGATGACGCAAAATCATGGTTCTTAACTGAGGTGCATTCAAAGTAGCAAACAAAGGCAAACGTTCAAGAATATTTTCAAGGAGTTTTTCATTTGCTTTGAGTTTACTGCGAACATTGCAAACACACACAAACGGTATGAGGCAGTAGTTCTTGGCGAACAATCATGGACACTGGACTAAGAGCTGTCAATGCGGGACTAGGTAGACTGCATACTATCTATATGAGGCGCAAAACAAAGTCTCACAAGCCGCATGCGGCTCGCGGGCCGCGTAAAGAATAACACTGACGTAGATTAAAGGGTTGGTAAAAGTTTTTTTTTTTAACCACATATTCTGCAACCCATTCAGAACGAGTCCACGACCCACCAGCTGAGAAACATTGGTTTAATTGTTGTTATTTCCGCCAAGCAGTAGCCTGGAGGGGATTATGCATTTGGTCGCCCGCACATGTGTATGTGTGCACTACTGGTCCTATCAGCCTAATTTTTTTGTGCACAGATATGACTATGATGTAGAACATGGTTGTGGTGATCAAAAGGTTTCAAAAAATGTTTGTTCTCACTATCGCCGCTCCCTCTCCTCATTCACTCTGTAGCTTGCCCGATCAACACCTCTTTATGTTGCTGCCTGCTCTGAGTCAACCGACTCATCTACGGTTGAGTCAGATCGGGCAGCGACAGTGTCAAAACCAAAACATTGTGTATTCCAGTATGAATCTTGAAATTAAACAAGAAGTTGATTGTGTTTCTCAAGCCAGCAAATCATTTATTGCTGATCTTAGCGCAGGAGAACTGGAGGAACACCGGATGAACCAAAAATAATTTGCCTTATATGCTTCACTGTCACACCGAAGTGCGATAGTCGCCAATGTTAAAACTGTTATAAAAATACAATTTCAAGAGTAGGGTTAATTACAGTCACCGCTAGAAATCAGCTACAATAAAAACGTCCCATGGCTGAGCTATGTTTTCTTACTTTTGTTTTATGAATGAAAGTCAAATCAGCAGAGCAGCCATTCACCTCCATTCATGTTATATCATGAAAACCGTGATGGTTAAACACGTGAAGTTTTTTAATAAGGGCTTGAAATTATGATAGCCTGATCTCTGTCATTTGATATTAGATTTGGTTACTTTTGTACAAGGATCCACCTATGAGGCTGCACATCCACAGACTGACAGGCAAAACATTTTTGTTCGGTAGATTTTTTTTAGCATGATTATGAGATTTTTTTTTTAGCTTGACCTCACTGCATATTCAAAATATGTTTCCCATATTTCCCATTCAATTGACTTGAGCACTATGCAAAAGTCTTATAATGGAAAGAAAAGCTCTTGTTTTTTCTGTCTGTGTGTGCATGTAGGGAGGAGCACACTCCTTTAGTTTAAAAGTTTAAAAAGTTAATGAGAATCACTTGACATTGGCGAAATTGGAATAATCATTTTTCCATTTATTTCGTAACGTGCCTTTTTGAAATATCAACTTTTCTCCTTCCAGTGACTGTCATAATGTTTTTGTGATATTTAGAAATACATTATTTTGATATTTTGGCATTTTTATTCAGCCGCTGTTATTTACAAGCTAAACATTCACATAGAAATGGCTCCGTGGAAAAGCAGTTACTGTTTCCTTTTATATTTCTTAGACGTTTCTGGCGTTCTTTAGCAACAGCTTAGTATCCTGTTATCTTCCGTCTCTCTGCAGTGACTTTGGATACTACCGTAAGGAGAACAGCTCGGAGTGCGTGGAGCAGCCTGACCTGAAAGGCCAGGTTCTTGAGTTCTGTCTGCATGGCAAAGAGGAGCAGCTTCAGACTAATGGGTAACACTCTAGTTACAATCTCTAAATTCAGATCTAGACCACTAATTGTCAATACATTAGTTGCATATTAACGCCACTAACAGCAATACCTATAGTATCGAGAACAATTTATTGTCATTTCTATTATGTACTTGAGTACACAAAAGAAAATAAATTTCGTTTCACGCAGCCCACAGCAGTGCAACACAACAGATAAAAACATATACAAATTACCAAAAACGACACCACCAAAAACATACAATAATGGAGAGAACAAAGCAAAAAAACAAAAACAGAAAACACTCAAAAAATAGTGTTACTGATTCCTGAAACGGTTAACAACACAGTCCATTCAGTGCAACACAGTACAAAAATTCCACTGTCCAGAGAACGAACGCCAGCCAGGATGACTGTCGGAACTGCTGGTCTGCATGGACTAGCAGTTAGCTTATCCTGTCCCGCTTCCACGTCCTATCAGACTGCCCTCGTTGCTTCCTCTTTGGGTGCAGCTCAAGGCAAGGCCGTGGTCCAGCTTATCCTGTCCCGCTTCCACGTCCTATCAGACTGCCCTCGTTGCTTCCTCTTTGGATGCAGCTCAAGGCAAGGCCGTGGTCCTTGGGCCCACAGGATGCAGCAGACCAGGCTCCCTCAGCCGATCCAATGCTAGCTCTCCCAGCCAGACACCTTCAACATACCTCCCCTGCACTCCACATGACACAAACGCATACGCCGACAAAAACACTGCACAGTCAATGCTAGGCGAGGCCGCCGCCAGACCACCTCGGTGTTTCCTTTCAGACACAGCTCCGAGCAGGGCTGTCCACAGAATGCAGCAGACAAAGCTCTCTCAGCTGATCCAACACCAGCTCTCCCAGCCATCAAATGAAAAAAAAAATTAAAATTAAAGTTCGAAATAAAAACTTCACGCAATGCCACGAACTTAGACATAGAAATGGACAAAGACACTGCATAGTTGGTACTGGGTGAAGCTGCTGCAAAAGTGAGTTCATGCCGCCATCTTCCCACACTGGAAGTCTATACTAGAAATAGTTAAAACTATTTCTACTACTACTACTACTAGTAGTAGTAGTAACCAAAATATTATTAAGGGTACAGTCTGCAGTTGATACACACAGCGGCTGTCTGCCCCACTTCCGTCATTGTTTTGGTAATACTTCATAAACACTGGTAGACTTGCGGCATGGTGGCCCAGTGGTTAACACTGTTGCCTCACAGCAAGAAGGTCTTGGGTTTGAACCCCAGGCTGTCCCAGGTCCTTTCTGTGTGGAGTTTGCATGTTCTCCCCATATTTGCATGGCCTTCCTCCGGGTGCTTTGATTTCCTCCCGCCATCAAAAAGACATGCATGTTAGGGTTAATACCCTGACATGCATGCCTGTGCCCCTGACCAAGGCAATGGAAAGAAGAACTGGAGTTGGTCCCTGGGTTTCTGCAGCTGCCCCCTGTTCCTATACAGTAGGATGGGTTAAATGTAGAAGACAAATTTCATTGTATCCAAACAACTGTACAATGATAATAAAAATAAAATAAAAAAACAAAGTTGCTTTCTTTCATAGTTTGCTTTATCGCTTGTGAATGAGAAAACCAGTTGATTTACCCATCACTTTCAATTCCTTTTGAGGCTTCAGTCGTCTCGATTTCGATATGTCATGATTCTTGTTAGTGTTCATTTTGTCGCAGTACTCCACATAGCCATGGTGGTGCATGCCATTACAGATTGTACTTTTAAATAAAGTGTGAAAACTAAAACTATGTCATAGATCGCTTTGCAGACAATACCATGCTAAAACATTATCTATTTCAATGATAATATTTTGTCTACAGCTACAGGAAAATCCCAGGGGATAAATGTGAGGGAGGACAGATGCCTGTCCGTAAAGAAATAGACCTCAGTAAGAGATGTGTCAGTGACCTCCTGGGCCCTGAACTACTGGTAGGTCTGCTCTTTTTTTCAGGTGGCCTAAAATATCTAACCGTATATGTTTTCACATTCATAGTGACCTTTCTTAACACTTGTTCTTCTTCTGCCTGGTAATCTTGTTATTTTTGCAGAAAGAGAGTCATTCCTCCAAGTCTGTGCCTATTGTGGTTACAATCATCATCATCATGCTTGCCAGCACCATAGCAGGGGTCTTCTTTGTCAAGAAATATGTCTGTGGGGGCAGGTCAGTGTAACATTGTGGCCCAGATTTATTTCTGGGTATATTTTTGAGATTCATGACCTTGACCACCTCAAAAATTTACTTTAATTACATTGTGTGTGTGTGTGTATGCAAGGTGGCATTGTTCACATACTTGTCTGCATACTTCTTGTGTGACTCGAGGATTAAAAGGTCATGCCACCAAGAGGCAGTTGAGGCACAAGCTCTATCAGCTTCCCCTGTTTCCACCCGCCATCTGTCATGTTTGTATTGGTATTATGTCACTTGGCATAGACTGGTGGTTACTTCCTGTATACTACCCTCAGTTTGGGTGGGTATTGCACCTTGTGGATGAGTTAGTGTTAATTTTTGAGGACGTGCACAAACAAAGTGCCGAACAACTGCAGGCTACGCATGACAGCCATCTTGCATAAACGTAATTAAAGTATGTAAGCAGCTCTGTTTTGATTAATATTATTTTGTGTTTTGACTGTAATGTTGCTGTGCGTGGTTATTTCTGCTCTCCTATGTTGTGTTTTTTTATTGTTTTTTGTTTTTTGCACTTTTCAGCGTCAAAGAAAGTTGATTCAGTTGATCTGGATACAACGTTTATTGACGGAAACGCTTCATCACTCATCCACGTGACTTCTTCAGTATAAATTGACTGCAGGTATCCCCACCTTTATAAACAACACAGTTGCATAACGACCGAAAACCAACGATCGGTTTCATATGCAAATAGGTGTGACCATTAACTAGAGTTTCAATGGCCATGTGTACTATTCACAGAGGATTTGGGAAAGTTTTCAATCTACAACATTGTACGATGGCGACAGATGTACTCTTAGGCACTCCCTTGGTTCAGCGATGGCCATTCCCTCTTCAGATGGATGGACTCTTTGATTCCCTGTTCAGGGGGCCCAAGAGTATCAGTGCAGGTAACCCCACCCTTATAAACAATACAGGGAGTTAAAGAGGCCATCTGTGTGAAGAGGGAACAACCATCGCTGAACCGAGGGGGGGGCCTAAGAGTACATCTGTCGCCATCGTACATTGTTGTAGATTGCAAGCATTCCCAAATCCTCTGTGAATAGTACACATGGCCATTGAAACTCTAGTTAATGGTCACACCTATTTGCATATGAAACTGATCGTTGGTTCTGGTCATTATGCAACTGCATGGTTTATAAAGGTGGGGATACCGACAGTCAGTTTAGACAGAAGAGGTCACTTCTGTCTAAACTGTGAGTGATGAAACGTTTCTGTCAATAAACATTGTATCCAGATAAACTGAATCAACTTTCTTTGATTTTCTCACCTGGATTATTGAGCCTGTATAAAGACATTTTTCTGAGTGTTCTGGCATTTGTGGACTGTTGTACAGGTTCCTGGTCCACAGGTACTCTGTACTGCAGCAGCACGCTGAGGCCAATGGCATTGAGGGGGTGGACGACCCACTGGAGTCCAACCATACTCAGAATGGCAAGAGAGAGTTTCATGATGACTCAGATGAGGTAACGTGGAAACATCAACCACCCCTGTGCCTGGCCAGACAACAAAATACCATTTTCAGGTTACCAAATTTTTGCCAGGACAGAGGCTGCACAAGTATTGCATCTGTAATAAATGAATTAGGTTCTCCGTGACCACAGATGGTATCAAGCTATGTCTTTCAAAATTATTTCATTTCATTTAGAAGATGGGAGTGCCAAGGAAGTTAGAAAAATGGAGAGCTAAACTCAGATATTCAGATTACAATCAGAGTGGGGTTTTTTTCTCCTTTGTGGCAGTTGTGGTTTGATGTTTGCCTTTTTTCTGTACACAGGACCTCCTTGAATAGCTGGCACAAAAATTGAACAATGGAGCAACAGGTTTCCAGTCCACCCTGTGGCTGACTGCTGTCGTGTCACTCTTTCGTCTCCAGCGACTTCCTCCTCTCACCTTTTAGCGTGACTTTTGGCCTCCTCTAATAGAAAAAGGGTCTCTGTCACTCGCTGTCATTCATGAAGCATCCAGTGAAAGTACCAAGGCTTCATGGGACTAATGCCACAGCTGAGGAGAACTAAATGGGAGGGCTCTTTTAGTGTTGTGCTTCAACCATTGATTCTGTTGATTGAGTTTCAGTTTCCAGATTCTTTTTCTTGGGAACAGAGGAATGATGCATTGACTTGGACTATTGACCAAACCTGAGCAATAGAGCGCTGCTTAAAAAAAAAATTGCTGGTTATATTAATACACTAATACACCACCATTGCATTACAGGCTCTGCCTTCCCATCACCTGGGTGTGCTCTTGGGAATACTTCCCACCATTGTTGAAGATCTGTGTCCTTCTTCCCTCTACTCATGCACTTGTACATATATATTTTTTCTTCTTTGCAGTTGATGGGATTTCATTGATCGGATTTTGTCAAGGTATGTGCTCATCGGGTCACTTGTTTGCTGTGGCTTGGCTAATAACTGTCCTTAGCCGCTTGAGTTTTAATATTTATTTTCATTTTCATTTGCCAAAGTGATGAAAATGCAAGTGGAAACTGAAATTTGCATTAGGTTTGACAGCAATAACCTGTTGAGACACATTTTTATCGGCACACGTTCATTGCCATAATCTTTCTAATGTCTCCGATCAGTAAAAGTAGCTATGTGACGAAATGCGTGATCCAGGCTTGGCACTCAAATCATGTGTGTCGACGTGTATAGAAGACAGTAAATTGTCTCTTAAAACTGAATATAGTTTTTTAAAAAAAAATCAATGTTAGCATTTCTGTATAAAGCACAGTTGTTTGTAGTTTCACATTTCCCAAATATAATCTCGCTCATGATTAATGTGATAAGACTGTAATAATTATTGAATTTTCTTTTTTCATGTACAAGTCGTGTTTGTAGTTGCTTGTGCAGTTTTGTACTAGTAAGTTTTCTTAGTAATCGATGGCAATTCAGTGGCAATGACTTGTCATGTGGTCAGAAGGGTACCTATATTACACATCTACAAAAATCCTCCATTTTTAATAGTTAATGTCAGAAGCTATTTTTTAAACAGATTGATATTTGATTTAAGCAATCTACGACGTTAATTAGCTTGTCAGACAGAAGCATAAGCTGTGAGCAATGTGATTATATTTGTGTAGTTTAGTATGATTGAAGGATGCTAATTTATTCATGGAGCTGACTAACACATCTGGCTGCGTAAGCTCCAGATATTGTCCTGCACTGAGGCTGAGGGAGAGGAAATTCTCTAGAATACATGGCTATTGAAGGTTTCCAACTAAGGTGGGCCATTCTACATTTTTCCCTGAGATTATTCAAAGGTACTATTTTAAAATAACTGGCTACTGCCTCCCAACAGATGTTTTTTTTTTCTGACGTCAACAGGGTTTTTGCTCGTTAAAACATTTGTTGCACAATTGTTTGTCTTGTTTGTTGCATTGCTTTCATACAGATTTTATTTATGCGTGAAATAACGGCTTCAGACTGCAGTAAATGTGATATGGTTGAGATGCGGTTATACAAGTGCCTGGTATGGGGATACAATGGAAGCTCCCCTGGAGTGTGGCCAGCATGAACTTATAATTATTTCCATCTACTATTGTGTAACCAGTTACACCCGATATGTCCACCACATCCCTTAGCTCGTTTGTAACTTCAGTTCATCAATCCTCTCATACAATATGCCATTAGGGTTGATTGCATGGATATTTATAATAACACTAAGTTTAATCAAATTGTTTCTTAAAGGATTTCAAATAAGTCATTCTAAAAATAGGCTTTGGTAACTCAAAGTTTCATGTCTCATCAAAAGATCTCATTCTTATATAGTCCGTTTGAATTGAAGTTAAACCTCAACAGGTAAAGAGTGGATATGGGAATATGTAGCTGCTGTATGCTGAAAGAGACACTTGCTGGGTTCTTGTTTAATAGATGAAGTAGAAGTGATTCTCTTTTCTTACATTTTAAGATGCTGAATAAATTAATAAATCATTGTGATGGATCTGTAAATATATAACGTTACATCTTTGTATCTGCTGTTTCTTTCTGTACTGTATATTTAAGACAATTTACTTGGGAGTTGACCAATAAATTAACATGTTCCTCTATTTCATTCTTTCTTGTCTTGTTTCTGGCACAGAAATGTGAAAAATTAGACATGTAAAAGGACGGAGCCAAAATTAACACTTGTAAATATATTTTAGAGTTCTTGTCAGATAATTTTTAAATCTTAAGATGATTCCGCTGCTGACCTCACTAAGTTGCTCTGAGTAAAAGTGTTGACTAAGATGAAAACATGCTTGGAGGGCCAAATTATGAGGCAAAGTTGTTACTGCCCTGATATGTACAACATGAAATGCCATGCAAACAACTATATATATCCTGAACTGGTACAAACTTGACTGAGTCAGTTTAATTGCATTCCAGTGTTTATTTAGAAACGCCTGGACGTATAGTTGGCCCTGTAATGAAATTAATGTAATGTTACACTATGAAGCTGATGTGGCAGACAACCATATATACCAGTGCATCCAACCAAGCTGAATCATGACAACTTGAAAAATTAATAAGTTTATTGACCCAGTGATTCTTTAAGAATTCTTTAGATTCTATACAATAAAGTGCCCTCAGCATCAAAGAACTCCTTCCCGACTTGCACCACAGGAGATGTCTTTACTGCCAGCATAACCTCTTCAAGTTCTTCCTCTGAAAAGATCCGACCATCCCAGGTCTCTTCCTCCGCCGCTTTCTCACCTCCCTTCTCAAAAGCATCATCTCCGGCGATGCCGTCTTCCTCTGCTGATCTTGATATTATCGAGGGATGTTTACTGAACACAACCGGTGGGACAGAGACTTGACTTGACAGAGAGGCAAGTGGGGCAGGACTGGCAGTATGGGCCACCAAAGCTCTTCTACCTTCTCCTTTAGGTGTCGTAATCTGACTGGCAACAGTAACCAGTGCACCTGTGCTATTCCCACTGGGCAGCATAGCTGCTGTACTGGGTCCTGGCAGCTGAGGCCTGCTGTGTTCTGCCTCCCTACCTGAAGACAGAGCCTTCTGCCGGAGTCTTGCCTGTGCTTTAGCATCCTGTTTTGCTTTTCTTTCAGGTGTGGGGGTGAACTTGCTCCTGAGGACTCTGAAGATTATGTCAGGGGTGACAGAGAACCCTTCAGCCAGACGCTCCACTGTCCACTCCTCTGGTTGTTCATTCTTTAGATACCTGAAAAATAAATGACACTGTCTGAGAATGTACCACAGGCAGAGTTTAAAACGTCAGAGAGAGCAGTTCTTTTGTGCATCTCCATGTTGAGTTAAAGTATGGTTCATTAAAGGAAAACCGGTAATTTTTTACCTATGTCCTATTTTCCTGTCATTAGGAGTTAAACTGAGCGGTGGGTAACAGAATCTTTTAAATTGACTCAGTATTGAGCAAGCTAGCGTTAGCTGTCATCTGGCCATCAAGCTCGTTTCTGTATAGTAGGTTGCAGTATCACGAGGAGGCAAGATATAAGTTTACTGGTTTAATAGAGAACGACTGGTACATGGGTACACTACAATCACATGCGCTGTCACTACACTGAATGCCCTCTAGCGGCAACGTAGCATTTATAGGCCACTGTATTAATGCGAACAATAAAGTAGTCCCACAACACAGTTTCCACTGTTATCTTCCTGCAACAATTCACTCCCCATTGGATTATAGAATGAGACTTCTACTCTGGTTTAGACATGGACTGATATCTACATACTTCTATGATTGATACTGTTGATTGATACTATTTAGACTCCTCTCATAACATTCTCACAGCTTGTTAGTGCCGGGGAAAAAAAGCTCTCTTCGTGAACATTAGGAAAGCACTGTTGCCCCAAAGGATTACATTGCAATATGGGTCACACCAATCGGAATGCACAATTAATTTACAAGATTCTGCTACCCATCCCTTGGTCTGAATCCTAACAGTAAGAAAATAAGGCTTAGATTATATATAAAAAAAAATATCGGACTTTCCCGTTAATGCAAGGCCGGGGTAAAATTGCTCACCTGATCTGCTCCATAGCATCCCAGCTTAGCTTCCTCTCAGGAGGTCCTGAAGGAGTCATCCGCCTCCTTATTTTTTGGTATCTGACAGCCTTTTGTCGCCTCCTCTCCTCACTGGAGAAAACACAATGAGGGGACAATTAGGTTAGCCTTTCACACCAAGTCAAAACAAGGGACACACAGGATAGTTACTCGCGAAAGTTTACATCATTATGTTGGGTAATGTTACGTAATATGTAAAGGAGACAGCTGAGTGGGGTGTCTTTTAAAACTGAAGTAAAAAAAAATCAGTGTTAACAGTTCTAACTGACTGATGTACAAGGTTTTGTAGTTTCAAATTTCACAAATGTAATCTTAAGAGATTAATGCGATAAAAATGTAATTTTATTTTATTTTTTTTCATACAGGTAAAGCAACTTCTGCAGTTTTTGTAAAAATGATTTTTCTTCTTAATTAGCATTTTATGACAAATCAGTGATAGTGAATTGTCATGTGGTCAAAAAGGGTACCTTCCAACACAAATACCAAACCTCTACAATTTTGGAAGTTATTCAGAAACTATTTTTAAACACAAATTGATAATTGAATCAAGAAATCCACGAGGATGGGGGATCACTCTTACTCGTGCAAGGCCTGGAGCTTTTCCTCCACATCCTCAATCTCAGGTTCTTCATCCAGCCTGTCAAGGATCTGTGTTGGTCTTCTGTCAGAGACTCTCTTGCCCCGATCCGTCCATGATGTGGCATTTCTGCTTGCAAACCTACAACTCTTCACAGTGGGCTTCACTGTCAGAGCACAAAACCTCCAGACCAAGGATAATACCCGAGGAGGCGGTAAAACCATAGTAAATGATCACCAGTATGGATACTGGTAGTCACGCAGAAAAGAAGTGCTCTTGTCAGGTCTGTACCATTACCACTGATCTATTTTGTCAGTTAAGGAAATTTTTTGCAACCGTGTTGAGTTGGTTAGCTGACAAGTATTTTGTCAGTATTTGCAACAAAAAAATCCCGTTATCCGGATTCAAATACTTGATCAGTCTTTCGGGCCTCAACAACATTAACAGCTTGGCAAGCGATAACACAAAGGATATGAGTTATCATTCACCAGAGGTACAACCCGCCAGCAACCTAAATTCACGATCAGCACAAAACTCGTGTAAACTAGAAAGCTGCAACTATGGGGTTCCACCATATTACGTCCATGGCTGCAACCGACACTTCCGGAAATACATCGCAGTGTAAAATTTACAGAAAAAAATCCAACATTGCCATCTGCTGGTATGGAGGCGCACATATGGGCAGGGCTGATATGGGAGGCTTCAGGATACCAAGTTATAAGTACAGTGTTAGTTTTCACAGAAGTGACTTGCACGGTCATATATAATTCACTCAAATAACACCATTATATCCACGACGTCCAGTGCATGTAATAGAATGGTAGCAAAGGCGAATACCGATTTTCTGTAAAACAAAAAATAAAATAAAATGAAAACGTAATGAGGACATCTGCTGGGCGTTAAGGAGCATGGTGTACACTGGATCGTGTTTTAAATGTTGTAATGCATGCGCCTCCTTCCCCGTCGCTGTTGTTTCATTTGCGCCATTTTGTCCGCACACTTTGGTGATTGGGCTTTAGAAAGCTGTACTGGAGCCAATCAGAGGGAAACCGGACAGCGAAGACACGGTAAGGGAGACCCGATTGAAGGCATTGGTAGTTGTCAGCACGGATTGGTTTGTCATGGACCAACCAAATTACTAACCCCTCAAAATACAAAAAAAAAAAAAAACATCGAGATTTCGACCGTCCGGACCCCTGACGGATAGTTTGAACTGAAAGACCTTGTTCTTTACAATTAGCTTTAGCTGTAGTGTGTGTGTGCGCAAAACGCGATCGGCGTGCCCGTCGAACGCTAGCTTCGTGGCTAAAGTCCCGCATTTCAAACAAAGGAATGCCTTTTCACATTTTCACCCAGCTAGCAGCGCATGTTGGCAAGCTAACCGCAGTATATCAGCAACAGCTCACTTCACCAGTCATGGGCCAACACCTGTGGGTCGACTAACGACAGCGAGCTAACAGTCAGATCACGCATCTTGCATGGTAACTGTTTATACTATGTATAATTAGCTTGCTATCTCGCGTTAGCTTGGTTAGCTCTGTTGGGCAAAATCCCACTAGCACCACATACAGCTACCAAATACGGACAACAGGCTTTCGCTGTCCCATATAAACATGGTGTCCCATCCCACAACCACCTACTAAACAAATAGAAAAGGCTACTTAAAAAAAAAAGATTGGACTTATCGAGCTGTTTTTGTTACTCCCCCAATTATGGTGCTCATATCTTGCCCTAGACCTACTGAGTCAGCAACGTTTGGTAAACAGAAAAGTAAACGATTCATGAATGTTTACGGTGATGAATGTTTGCGATATGGAAAAATTTCATCTCTTTTTCCAAAATTGTCTTAAGGAAGGACTGTAACACAATCTAGTTATGGAGCAGTACACCACTGCCACAACCACCAGTGGGGAGCAGATAGTCGTGCAGACTACCAATGGACAGATCCAACAACAGGTAAGCATAGAATTTGCTGTTATAGAGCAGGTTTGTAATGCTATTTTCGCCTCACCATCTAAATTAAACACTTACATTTGATAACTGAGATCTGTACTTTAAATTAAACACATTCATAACTGAGATTTGTACTTTTTTTTAAGCACACAAGTAGTGGATAATAAGGGCTAGAGCATCCTGACTTTAGAACCAGTCAACTTTACCAATATTGCTGAGATTTCTGCAGTGTCTAGTCCCTTCGTTTAGACTGTAGCTGTCCTGCCTTGTCTGCAGACACAGGGCACAGTGACGGCTGTGCAACTGCAAACAGAGGCGCCAGTGGTGACGGCCTCGGGCCAGCAGGTGCAGACACTCCAGGTAGTGGTGTGACCGCCGCCCTGTGTCACTGTGTCACAACAGTGTTACAGTCTGCAAGTCTGCATGCTACCAACATGGCCACAGTTCATGACCCATTTCAGTGCTGTTCAGTTCAGTCTCCCTCCTAGCATGTCCCATAGCTACCCTGTGCTGCATGTACTTGACTCGGCACCGTGTGCCACATGTGTCAGCCTCAGGCCTCTGCTTCTCTGCTCATGACTGTCAATAGTCTACTGTCTGCCTGAATTTTACTCTCTCTTGCTTTTTAAAAAATTAGTTTTAAAATTCAGATCTTGTTCTCAGCAATGAGAACACAGCCATTTTAAATGCGGGACTTGTGTACGTGTTACAGTTCCAATGGAGGAACCTTGTGGAGGTTCAGCATTGGATGTTGTGACCACACTGATAATAACATAGATGCAGAAAAGCCTCCTTACACTGATACATGGTAATCCATCTAGGCTATCACTTTGGATTCATTATCTCATGTCATGTTTTTCTTACTCTCATTGCAAAATGAGAGTGGGATTTCTCCTCCTATCATTCTGTTTTCATTTTATATCCCAAAATGGCAGGATTGACAGCAAATCATCAAATGCCATTAACCAGGATGTTGGTTCAGGACCTGTCCTGAAAGACATCCTCTGCTTGCTAGAATTTTAAAGCTATAGCATTGATATTAAGGTATGAACCGGTTAACATATAGCCATGTCAATTTAAGATTTTTCTTTGTAGGTCCAGGGCCAGCCTCTGATGGTCCAGGTGAGCGGCGGGCAGCTCATCACATCATCAGGACAACCTATAATGGTACAGGCCATGTCAGGGGGTCAGGGCCAGACCATTATGCAGGTCCCCGTGTCTGCAGCCCAGGGACTTCAGCAGGTAATCCAGTGACCAGATCAAGATCACTTATTCAATCAAAGAAAGTTGAATCAGTTCATCTGGATACAACATTTATTGACAGAAACGTTTCATCACTCATCTAAGTGACCGCTTCAGTCTAAATTGACTGCAGGTATCCCCACCCTTATAAACAACACAGTTGCACAATGACCGAAACCAACGATCAGTTTCATATGCAAATATGGACGTGACCATTAATTAGTTACAATGGCTATGTGTACTAGTCACAGAGGATTTGGGATTGTTTGCAATTACAGGATTGTAAGATGGCGACAGATGTACTCTTAGCCCCCCCCCCCCCCTCGGTTCAGGGATGGTCGTTCCCTCTTTACATAGATGGCCTCTTTGACTTCCCCGGACACATTTAAAAGCAGGTTAAAAACCTTACTTTTTAAAACAGCCTACAGCTAAATCCATAGTGTGTGTGTGTTTGTGTTTTATATATTTTGCTATTTTTATATATTCTGCTCTGTTGTTACTTTTAATTAATCAATGTTTATGGCACTTTTATTTATTTTACTAACTCAGTTTTAAACTTGTTTGTACTTTTCAAAAATTTGCCTGTACTTTTATTTATTTATTTTTTGTGAGGGGGGAGATTTTATTGATTTCATTTTTTTATTGTGTGAAATGAAAAGTGCTATACAAATAAAATCTGATTGATTGATTGATTGATTAATTCAAACCAGTGTTCCTCCCTATCAAGGATGTGCACATCCTCATCCTTGAAAGAGTGGCCACTGGCCTGTAGCTGGGTGTAGACTGCGGAGTCCTGGCCTGACGCATTAGCTCTTCTGTCTTATGCCATCCTCTTGGCCAGTGTCTGTTTAGTTTCCCCAATGTGCAAGTCAAGGCAATCATTCTGAAACTTAACCGCACACTATATTGATCTGTTTGTGCCTGGGGACCCGATCCTTGGGGTGGACCGATTTCTGGCGCAGCGTGTTTTGGGGTTTGAAAGCAACTGAGATGCGATGTTTGGAAAATACGTGTCTCAACTGTTCCGACACTCCCGCCACATATGGAATCACCACTGGTTTACGCTTAGGCAGCTGTTGTCCTCCCTTTGATCGCCTGGTACACTGTTTGGGCATCTTCCTGGCTTTGACAAACACCCAGTTAGGATAACCACACTTAACCAGGGCCTGTTTAATGTGGGATTTCTCTTCTTCCCTGGCCACTGTGTCACTAGGGACGTTGTCAGCTCAGTGGTACAGCGTCCTGATGACTCCTAGTTTGCGCTCCAGTGGATGATGAGACTCAAACCATAAGTACTTATCAGTATGTGTTGGTTTACGGTAAACATCAACAATCAAATGTCCCCCATCACCAATTGCAATTTCACAGTTTAAGAAGGCTAACCTGTCATTTTTCACATCCTCCATTGTGAACTTGATGTGGTTGTCCACAGGGTTAATGTGGTCGGTGAAATGTGGTACGTCCCAAGATTTAATTTTAACCCTGGTGTCGTCCACAAATCTGAACCAATGGCTAGGTGGTGTCCCTGGATAGGACATCAGAGCCCTCTTTTATACTTCCTCCAAGTTGGCCACTACAGGTGAGACTGGGGAACCCATAGCACACCCATGCCTCTGCCTATAGTACTGCTCACTGTATGTGAAGTACGTGGACTGAAGACACAGCTTCAGGAGCAGACACACTTGGTCTGAGTTAAGGGTGGTCCTATCTCAAATCATCTGTGAATAGTACACATGGCCATTGTAACTCTAGTTAATGGTCATACCCATATTTACATATGAAACTGATTGTTGGTTTTGGTCATTATGCAACTGTATTGTTTATAACGGTGGGATACCTGTAGTCAGTATAGACTGAAGAGGTCACTTAGATGAGTGATGAAACGTTTCTGTCAATAAACGTTGTATTCAGATGAACTGATTCAACTTTCTTTGATTTTATTACCTGGATTATTGAGTATGCATAAAGACATCACTTATTCAACTTTTTCCACATTATACTGTAGATAGATTTTGATGATCCGCTGTGGCGACCCCTAACGGGAGCAGCCAAAAGTAGTAGTAGTAGACTATAGATAGATTTTGGCTATGTCTAGACTGACAGCTCAGATAAGATTTTGGCATATCCAGATATGAATCCAATTTGCTTTTATGAAGTCAAAAAGTCAAATCATGTCAATTTTATTTGTATAGCCCAATATCACAGATTACAAATTTGCCTCAAGGGGCTTTACAGCAACACACCATCCTGTCCTTAGACCCTTGCATCAGATAAGGAACAACTCCCTAAAAAAAAAAACCTTTAACAGGGAGAAAAAAATCAGAAGAAACCTCAGGGAGAGCAACAGAGGAGGGATCACTCTCCCAAGATGGGCAACAAGCAATGGATGTTGTGTTTACATAATTTACAGAATGCAACATTGAAAGAAGACAACGGAATTATAATGGAGTTATATAATATATGAAGAATATGATGAGGAGGATGCCAAGCAGTGTCCAGACGCCACCGGAACAGCCCAGGACCCAAACCATGTGAATCCGAATTTAAAAGCAGAAAATTTAGTGACATCCAATTTTTCACAGCAGCCAAGCAGGCCTCTGAATTAGTCATTTGAGTATGATCATCAGCCCTTATGGGCATATACAGCTGAGTATCATAAGCATAGCAATTGAAATTTATTTCATAACTGTGTATAATTTGGCCAAGAGGTGAAATGTAAAGAGAGAAAAGTAGAGGGCCAAGAATTGAGCCCTGAGGTGCACCATGTTTAACGTCAGAGAATTTCATGTAATAGTACTAAAGCAGCGGCACGGTGGCACAGTGGTTAGCGCGGTCGCCTCACAGCAAGAAGGTCCTGGGTTCAAGCCCCGGGGTGATCCAACCTTGGGGGGGTCGTCCTGTGTGTGTGTGTGTCGGCCCTGTAATGGACTGGTGGCCTTTCCAGGGTGTCTCCCCGCCTGCCGCCCAATGACTGCTGGGATAGGCTCCAGCATCCCCATGACCCTGAGAGCAGGATAAGAAGTTTGGATAATGGATGGATGGATTGATATTACTAAAGCAGACAAAATGTGTTCTTCTAGATAAGTAGGCCTAAGCTAAGAGAGCGCTAAGCCAGAGACACCAAAATTACAATTTAATCTGTCTAATGGTATACAGTGATCAGTGGTGTGAAAGGCTGCACTGAGGTCCAGCAGTAGAAGCACAGAAGTGGAATCAGAGTCCATAGCTAATAAAAAAAATCGTTCACCACTCTGGTCAAAGCAGTTTCAGTGGAGTGACAGGCCCTGAAAGCCGGTTGAAAAGGTTCATGTAGATGGTTTTCTTTTATATGGGTCGAAAGTTGTTGATACACAACTCTCTAGTACTTCAGAAAAGAATGGAAGATTGGAGGCTGGTTGATACTTATTAAGAGACCCTGGACCGAGGTGCAGTTTTTTAAAGTAGAGGTTTAACCACAACTTTCTTAAAACTGCTGGGAACAGTGCCAGTATCCATCCATCCATCCATTATCCAAACCACTTACCTACTCTCAGGGTCATGGGGATGCTGGAGCCTATCTCAGCAGTCATTGGGCGGTAGGCGGCAAGACACCCTAGACAGGCCACCAGTCCATCACAGGACCGACACACACATTCACACCTAGGGACAATTTAGTATGGCCGATTCACCTGACCTGCATGTCTTTGGACTGTGGGAGGAAACCGGAGCACCTGGAGTGAGCCCATGCAGACCACATGCAAACTCAACACAGAGGACGACCCGGGATGACCGCCAAGTTTGGACTACCTTGGTTTTGTCACACCTTGACTACTGCCCAGCAATCTGGTCAAGTGCAGCAAAACAGGAGCTAAACACGCTTCAGATAGTGCAGAATAGAGCAGCACGTCTTGCACTCAGGTGTTCAATGAGAAAAGGTATAGACTAAATGCACCGTGATCTTGCCTGGTTGAAAGTAGAAGACAGATTAACACACAGTCTTCTTATGTTATTCAGTTGTGTCAAAACAACCCTACTGCCTGTGCTCAAGAATAACTTTTTCCCAGGACAGACATGAACATGGAACAAGACAAGTTAGCAGGGGTCATGTTACAGTTCCTCAACCCAGAACAAGTGCAATGAAAAGAACTGCTATGTATAGGGCCATTTCACAGTGGAATAGGTTGCCATACGTTATTACTCAAGCAACAAGTAAAGAAAGTTTTAAAAGCAGCTTAAGAGGTTATTTTTGGGTACAGACATACACAATGTCTAAGACAGGGTATATGTTGGTATGGCTGCCGTATGTCTCCGTCTTTCGGCGTGCTCCGTTCCTCAACTTCTTTATTGAACCAACATGCTTCCATGAGAATCCGGTGATTACGATCAAGTTGGTAGGCAAGACTGATCAAGACTACTCTAGGTCTGACAAGCCTGCGTTGGCAAAGACTGGTTTAGTCGCAAAATGTGTTGGAGCCATAATGTGCACAGTGATACCAGCTGTGACAGCAGCAAATAAAAACATGGCTGCATACATCAACCTCCTCCATTATAGATACTGTCTAGTACATCAGAGGAGTGCTGTACTGCAACTAGACATTTCTATAAGGACACATCTCTATTGTTTATAGCCGGCAGTTTGCTGTTTTAGTGCCGGTTAACGCACCTGCGCATGTCTATGTTGTTACCACGGCAACCAATGCAGCTAATTATTGATGCCTGAATCACAATGCGGATGGTCAGTCCAAAAGATCGGATCTGGAAAAAAAATTGGATTTGCCTGCATTCCTCAGAATGTATTAGTAGATGTGGCGGGTGGGTGTAATATTGGTTTCTGCTGACCCGTGTGCACTGTTGGGTCCATTATTAGATCAGTTCCAATAGGTGTTGCAGATAAAGAAGGGAGATTGGGATATTTATGATACTAACAATTATTCTGTAATTATTCTCACTTAGCAACAAGGACAGATGTTCAGTTTCTACTACATTTCCATTTTTACAGCTGTGGGTCCAATTTTCTAGCTGTGCTCTGTGCTCTCTGTGTGTATGTGTGTGTGTGTGTGTGTGTGTGTGTGCGTGCGTGTGTGCGTGCGTGTGTGCGTGCGTGCGACGGTATGGACAGTTTAATAGTTGTAAAAGAAATACTGTGGGGCTTTTGTGTATCCATCATCACATTTAAAAGAGGAAGTGAAACAGACCAACCTGTGGCTTTGATTGTTTACATATGTAGATCCAGCTGGTGCAGCCAGGCCAAATCCAGCTACAGGGTGGTCAGACCCTCCAGCTCCAAGGTCAGCAGGGCCAGCCCCAGCAGATCATCATCCAGCAACCCCAGGCAGCCATCACAGCTGGGCAGAACCAGGTCACACGTCCCCCTCCTCTTTCTCACGATTAATGTTTTATCGGTCTCCACTGGAGGCACATTTACAGTAAAACAAGATTAAAAAATAATTTTGTTAGAAAAATCAATTTTGTTAAAAAACAAAATTAGATTAAAATACTCAAACCTTTTCATTTTGTTTAATGTCAATACCAAATGTCTCTCCCTCCTTCCTGTTTTGCGCTACAGGGCCAGCAGATCAGTGTGCAGGGACAACAGGTGGCCCAGACAGCTGACGGACAGACCATTGTGTACCAGCCTGTTAACGCAGACGGCACCGTGTTGCAACAAGGTATAAATTACTTCTTTTCGATGTCTTTAATCATACAATCTTAACTCAAGGCCTTAAAAACGTTGTAATGTAATTACTCAAAGCATGTCGAGCAGTAAATCCAGCTTTAGAAGTAATCAATAAAAGTTGCCATTTGTTTGTTTGTAGTGCTGTTTTTGGGTAAGAAATCAGGTGAGTCACAGAGACCTGTTTTATGATGGATCCAGAGTTTTTTCATGTCTCATTTTATTTTACATGTACAAGTGGTCTTGTGTCTCAGTCTAACAGACATCAGCCACAGCTTTTCAGTGTCTAATATAGAACCCCAGTGAAACTTGCAGACAGTCTTGATTTTGATAAAAACCAATACACAGATGATAATGATTATTGATTATCGTTCTGCCTGCAGGAATGATCACCATTCCAGCAGCCAGCTTGGCCGGTGCCCAGATCGTGCAAGCTGGGGGTGCCAGCACCAACACAACCAACAGCGGCCAAGGAACTGTGACCGTCACCCTGCCAGTCTCAGGCAACATGGTCAATGCAGGTGGAATGGTCATGGTAAGACCCTCCACAGAGGTACCCAGCATCTTATTTCCTTTTTCTAGCCTCAACACAGGGTTTCAGCTGTGTGGTGGAGGAAAAAAAAATCTAATCTAGGGCACTCTTTATTTTTCTTTCTTTCCTCACTTAATTTCTTGTGCTGTGTTCATACAACCATCAACATAGTTGATGATTCATTGAACTCTCAGTTACTATGGGTGATGATTAAGATTCTGTGTGTGTATTTGTTACTATGCTGTGTAATCAAAAAGTTTTGGATGATGGGAATTATTTTAATCTGAAGCTATCAATATCATTACAAATTCTCCAAAATGATCACTTTACATACCATCGATGCCGACAATAACAAACTTTTTCCATGTGTAATTTTCAAGGGTTTTTTATGGTACTTATAGGTGAAAGTTGTAAAGTACAAGGAAACTTCAGATAGTTGTGATCTGCTTCTCCTCTATTTTGGTCACTGCAAATGGAACATATATCCATGGCGCTTTTGCCACATTGGAAGGGATGTGAGAATATTAAATCTTATTGGCTGTTGATGGGCGATGGCCACCAAAGGGTAAAAGATGGTCAACTTTTTTTGACGATAAATCAGCTGCACATGTAACATCGACCGGTCGCTCAGCTCCATAGAAAATGAATGAACTTTTGATGGCTCCTCAATCATGTCGATGGTTGTGTGAACACAGCATTAATCCATGGTATTGGTGCTAGCATACCGATGTATGCTTACAGTAAACACTACATTGTAATTTTTATTTGAAGAATCTTTTGAAGCTATCAAAATTATATTTTTACATGAATCGTGACTGGGGTCTTATTGTATCACTGGGTTAAATAGACCTTTTGATAAGATCTTTAATATGTGCATATTTTGTCAATTAGGCTAATTTTTATAGTTGTTGCTTCAGTTCAAATTAAAATCCAGTAGTGGAGGATATGATACTACTGCTACTAATGGAAGTATGGTTACTTCGACAATAATATTTTATTTACAGTGCAGGTAAAATGGTGTTACACACTACTGGACAGAATAAATAAAAACATGAGCAAAAAAAAAAAGTGAACAAAAAATAGTGGTGAAAAGTGACAGGGTTTGCCCACATTGCCATTGGATCCAAGCCCATGTAAAAGTGATCAGGTTAGCATTTTGATTAGAATTCTGTTAAATGTGGATTCTGTCTAGTTGTCGCATGAAGGAGAGCAGGAAAAACTAACAAAGCCCTGGAGACAAGTAATTTACATTCTGTATTCTGGCCAAGTGTGTATATAGTGAGCAAATGTAAAAACAAATATATATATGTAGTGGGAGTTGTGAGAATACAAACAACTTCTCACTTTGACTACACCAGTGCGTGTGTCGTTTATTTTTTACAGAGCCCTGCCCTGAACAAACATGGCGCTCTTATTAAAGTGAGCAAGTCCACTTAATACTGAACTGTACATGTTGAAAATCACCATGAATGAAAGGCTATCGTGTATTATGTCATATGTCCATTAAGTGTACACTACACACGTCCCTCCAGAATCCACCATAACAGGAAGAGTTAATGTTGCGGGGGCTGGATGGTCCGCCTGGAACGGCTCTGCCGAACGGGAGCAGGGGCCAGACTCTGTGTGGAGGGGCCTTAGGGACCCTGCAACGACGTGGGGGTAGGGTGGGGGTTGGAGGAGCCTTAGGGGCCTCGTTGGGGGTGGGGGTAGGGTATGAAGGCATTCCTGCCGCAGGGGCTGGGCCAGTCCAACAGGTTGGTCCAAGTCCAGGTGAGCTGGTTTGAGGTGATCCACGGAAATGTGCTCCAGCTTGCACTGATGTCCACAACAAAGTGCTTGTTCCCGGTCCAGGACGCGGAATGGGCCATCATAGGAGGCTGCAGGAGACCATGGTGGGCGTCATAGCAGATGAAAATGTATTCTGCCGACTGCAGATTTGCGGGGATGTGAGACTGTGTGAGGCAGTGTTGCAAAGTGGGGACCGGTGCAAAAACTTTAGCGTTATCCAGAAGTGTGGTCCGTTGGTGGGCTGCAGACCAGGGAGCCGTGGTGTTGGGGGACGAAATCCCCTGAGACCCACAGCGGCTGGCTGTAAACCAGTTCAGCAGACGAGGACCAGAGGTCTTCCTTAGGGGTGGTTCTGAGGCCCAGCATGACCCAGGGGAGCCTATCGGCCCAGCTGCAGTCCTACAGGCTGGCCCAAAGAACATCCTTCATAGAAAGATGAAACTGCTCGCACAACCCATTGGCCTGCGGGTGGTATGCATTGGTGCGGTAGAGCTTCAGCCTTAGGCTTTCTGCGACTGCATTCCAGAGCTCAGATGTAAACTGTGAGCCCCGGTCAGAGATGAGGACAGATGGGGTGCCGAACAAGGCGACCAAGGTCCTAATGAATGCCCAGGTTACCTCAGTGGATGTCGTCGACGACAGTGGGATGGCTTTTTGGCCATCGAGTGGTCCTGTCCACTATAGGTTGTTTGCATATGACGTCACGAACTACAGATGGAGGGCAGGAAGTGATTTTCTACATAGGAAGCACTATCACAAACTTTCGAAATGCCTATGTTTGGCGTCATTAACTGAGAACCACAAGGAGTTTTTATTGAGTACCAAAAGTTGTTGTTCATGACGGGGGGACAAAATGCAAGAAATTGACTGAAAATGCTGGAAAAAATGGCTTGCGAACCGTTGTCTGCGGTTGGGAGGAGCAGAGTCAGATAACGCGCGTGTGTGCAGTGACCACTTCGTCAAAAAAATCACTCTTCATAACATAAGGATCATGTCCAACATATCTTACTTTCTGTTTATACCTTTCTCTCATAATATCATCTAAACTAGCACAGTTCGGGCTAAACTAGCTCCATCTCATCCATTCTGCTTTTCACTTCCTGCCCTCCATCTGAATCTTGCGCGTCATCAGAATCATGTGACTGCAAACAAGCTATTGTGAGGAGGTAAGTAAAACCATGGTAGTGCGGCAGAGGGCCCATCAGGTCCACGTTTACATGGTCGAACCTGCTTTCGGGCACCGGGAACTGCGCCAGGGGGGCTTTGGTGTAGCGGTTCACTTTAGAGCACTGGCACGCCACACAGGTGTCAGCCCAGTCTCTCATTTTTTTGAGCCTGTGCCAGATGAACTTGGTCACCGCCAGTTTTTGAGATGTCTTTCCACCTGGGCGGGAGAGGCCATGGGCAACATCAAGAACATGCCGCCTCCATCCAGTGGGAATGACAGCCTGGGGCTGACCTGTGGAGACGTCTCACAGGAGTGTGGTGCCAGTGTCGCCGAAAGCCATGTCCTCTAACTGCAGCCCTGTGACAGCCATCCTGAAAGCCTGCACATCTGGGTTGGTGGCCTGGTCAGCTGCCATGTGGGCAAAGTCAAGTCCCAAATGGACAGACCCCGCGATAGCGTGGGAGAGGCAGTCAGCGATGAGGTTGGTTTTGCAAGCAACATGCTGTACATCCGTAGTGAACTCCGAGGTGTAGGAGAGCTGTTGCCGCTGGCGGTTGGCCTACGGCTCAGCCACCTTGGCCATGGCGAATGTCAGAGGTTTGTGGTCCACAAACGCTGTGAACTGGTGGGCCTCCAGCAGGGAATGGAAGTGTCAAACGGCAAGGTAGAGGGCGAGGAGCTCACGATGCTGTACTTCTCTTCACTGGGGCGTAACTGTTGGCTGAAGAAAGTGAGCTGCTGCCAAGTGCCGTTCACCCACTGCTCGTGCACTGCACCAACTGCATGGTCTGAAGCGTCCATGGTAATGGTGATTGGAGCCTTGGATGATGGGTGCGCCAGCATTGTTGCGTCAGCCAGAGCAGTCTTAGTGCCCACAAATGCCTTGTCCCTGTCTGCAGACCAGTCCACAGTGTGTTTGGTGGCCTTGCCTTTCAGGGCCTCATACAGGGGTCACATGAGTTGAGCAGCTCAGGGGATAAAGCGGTGGTAAAAGTTCACCCTGCCAAAGAACTCCTGCAGGGACTTGACTGAGCGGTTGTGGGAAATTCACAACATCATCCACCTTTTTGGTGTCTCAGTGTCTGAGGAACTTGATGGTTGTCAGCCCGAATTGGCACTTGGCTGGGTTGACAATCAGCCCGTGCTGCCTGAGCTGTTTGAAAAGGGTCCGGAGGTGAGACAGGTGTTCCAGTTTGGAGGTGCTGGCGATGAGGATGTCATCTAGATAGACGAAGATAAAAGGCAGGTCCCGTTGCACCGAATCCATGAGGCGCTGGAATGTCTGCGCAGCGTTCTTGAGGCTGAACAGCATGCGCAGGAACTCGGAACAGTCCAAATCGGGTGATCACCGCTGTTCTGGGGATATCCAGCAGGTGGATGGGCACCTGATGGTATCCACGGACGAAGTCCACTTTGGAAAAGATGACTTTTCCAGCCAGGTGGGCGGAAAAGTCCTGGATGTACGGGACTTGGTAGCAGTCCAGTGTCGTTGCATTGTTGAGTCGGCGGTAATTACAGCACGAGCGCCACCTGCCGCCAGGCTTTGAGATGATGTGGAGGGGTATTCTCAAATCCCTTCCTGGTGGCAGTGAGCTTGGCTGGGTCGAGGCACTGAGCCCAAGCATATACCGGTGGGCCAGTGGTGACGATGTGATGCTCCACTCTGTGCTTTGCGGTGGAAGACAAGAAGATGGGCTGCGTAAAGACCAGGAACTAAGCAAGAAGCCAGAGAAACTTGTTTGCGGCAGAGAGCATGCTAGACAGTCTGATGCAGTCCGCATCGCTGAGAATGCATGCATATGAACAGAAATGAGCAGGTTAATGCTGATGAACTGGTGGCAAAAAAAAAAAAAAGAAAAAAGAAAAGAAAAAGTGACCTCTTATTTGGTGATATTTTGGATTCAAGCTCAGCGATATTGAGCAGAAAGAGGTACTGTGCAAAATTTATATGTAAGATGCAAAATGAAAGTCGCTACATGTCCGTAATCAGGAACACTGTTTTTAGGTTCAGACCCTTTAGTCGACTGGTTAACGTAACTGCCCGTGGTGTGGGAGACCTGGGTTCACGGCCCGGCTGCAGCGGTTCCTCACTGCCCTCCGAATTCACTACATTGGCGTTACAAATTTATCGCGGCAACATGACAAATTTGTATTATTTGCATATCTATAAATTTGTTTATTGTATCGCAATCGCAAATCGTGATATTGCCCACAATAATCGCAATATGAATTTTTCACCAAATCGTACAGCACTAGTAAAAACACAGACCAGGGTCCTGCTGCCATTGAGGAGCTGCTGCTGTGGTAGCGACTGTTGTGTCTCCAGGCAGTGGTGAAAATGCTCAGGCAGGAAAAAGCGTGACCGCACAATGCTGTTGACCAGCCAGGAAAAAATGTATCAGCCTCCTCGGCCAGAGCACAGCAGTCAGTGATGGCGGTGTTGGCCAAAGCAGCCCCTACCTGAGAAGGCAGCTGTTGCAGAAACAGTTGGACAAAGAGGAAGTTGGGCTTGTGTCTCTCAGTAGATCCAGTGTCCTGTCCATGAGTTCAGATGGCTTACTGTCACCGAGGTCTTGTAGAGAGAAGAGCCAGCTGGCTCACTCAGCATCAGAAAGTTCAAAAGTTTTCAACAGGTGAGCCTTGAGTGTCTCGTATTTATCCTGCCACAAAGGATTTTTGAGGAAGATAACCACTCTGGTTGCTGTTTAACTCCCGAGGGCCAGCATGTGGCATACGTAGTGATATCCCACAACATGAACTGTGCTTCTGTCTGGGCGAACCAAGCCAAGGCTGACGACTCCCAGAACTCCGGCAGCTTGAGAGAAATTGCATAAGTCGTCATGCTCATGAAGAGCTGTCTCTGGAAACGTCTAGCAGACAAACATCAGGGTCACCAGTGTGGAAGTTACAAGATAACAGAGACAAACAACTTCTCTCTTTGTCTACACCAGTGCGTGTGACGTTTATTTTTTATACAACCCCACCCTGAACAAACATGGCACTCTTAAAGTGAGCAAGTCCACTTAATACTGAACTGTACATGTTGAAAATCACCACGAACGAAAGGCTATGGTGAATTATGTCCATAAGTCCATTAAGTGTTCACTACAATATATATATGGCCTGGCGGCCTGTCCAGGGTGTCTCCCTGCCTGCCACCCAGTGACTGCTGGGATAGGCTCCAGCATCCCCGTGACCCTGAGAGCAGGATAAGCAGTTTGGATAGTGGATGGATGTATACCAAGTGTAAATGTACTCCATCCATCCATTATCCAAGCACTTAATTCCTAATTCACTGCCTTTTATCAATAGTTGCATGTGATTTGCAGCAAGTATATCATGCTCTGTCCATTATCCACAATGCCTTGTGTGTTTCTTATTATGAACCTCTCATTAGGCTTGCCCTTTCCTCACCAAAGGCTGTAAGCACCTTGTACTTGTCTGTGTGTCTCTCTATCAGATGGTGCCTGGTGGTGGCACCGTGCCCACTATGCAGAGGATCCCCCTTCCAGGGGCAGAGATGCTGGAGGAAGAGCCTCTGTACGTTAACGCCAAGCAGTACCACCGCATCCTGAAGCGACGACAAGCCCGCGCCAAGCTAGAAGCCGAGGGCAAGATCCCCAAAGAGAGGAGGGTAAGGCTGTTCTTTTCACTATGTAAACAGTATAGAATACTTAATGCCAATGAACATTTATCAATATTAGAGCTGTAATTGTTTAATGATTAAGTTCTTTACTTATTATAGTGCTTATTCATGCAGTTACCATCAGTATTGGATAGTTCGGTCCATTTTAAGAACATACCATCTGTTCACATCAGTAAATGGGCCATGGTCTAAATAACTGCTCTCTCTGGTCAGAAATATCTACATGAGTCTCGTCACCGCCACGCCATGCAACGCAAGCGGGGAGATGGGGGTCGCTTCTTTTCACCCAAGGAGAAGGACGAAATGGCTTTGGCCCTGGCTCAGGTGAGACAGCTTGTGTGAATGTAGAATTCTGTTCCAACATGCCCTCATATCCATTTTAAATGAGATCATTATATTAAGTTCATTTTTTTCATATTGCCACAATATAGTTGTATAATAAAGTGTTATTGTACACCAAGGTTAAAATAAACTTGATTAAATTTTACCCATAAGCTGTAATAACTAACAGGTTGTTTAAAACAAAAAAAGGATTTTTTTGTTTTTTTTTAACTCTTATGATGTTATCTTCATCCTCTCTCACTCAGCAACAGCAGGATGTGGCTCAGGCAGCAGCAGATGACACGGTGGCGCAGATGATCCGTGTCTCATAGCCCCATCAGCAACACGGTACCTCCCATCTGCGGACAGAAAACCCTGCCTGAGACTCATCACCATAGGTAACCAATCCGCAGCACCGACTCACCTCACCTGTTTTCAGCCATCCACAGCCCCAACCACTGGGTTTCTTCTATTTTCTGTTGACTCCTCCCTTGGTCTTCTATAGAGATGGCCATGTGGCCACCGATCCCATGAGCTTCTCATTTCTTTTCTGAAATGGAGGATTCCTCCCAGTCAGCTGACCTCGCCAGCAACTTATGAGCAGCTTTTGCTTTTCAGAATGACACTTAATTTGACAGCAGTAAAATAAGAAGATATGTGAAACTGGGGCTGTACTTGTGGCAACTTTGGAAATGGCAGCATTGAAGCCATACTCTGTTCAAACCATGGTATATCAAAGGCTGAATTTTTCACCAGTGGACACTTGTTACTTTACTACGTTTTTTCCCCAAATCTTTCCCCAAATCCGTCTTTCCCCAAATGCAAGGATAGTTGTAAATTTTCATGTGAAAGTTAAAATCTTGATACACTATTAGCCTAGCCTGTATGTACTATTTCATTGTATATTGTTTTCCCCACCCTCAGTTCATATGTTTTCGTGGGGGGGTGGACAAGTAGGATTAACTTTAGTCCATTGCGAAAATTGAAAAATACAATGTCACAATATTGTACAGAATTTCTTTTTACCCGTCAAGGTGTAACAGCTGTACTTGTAAGGCACCCAGTTTTTTCTGTATCTGAGGAATTTTATACAATCTTTTTTCAATATTAGACTCATGTTTGTAAGCAACTCATTAATGTGACTTCAGACTGTATCCTTGTAGATACCTACTCGTGGTCTGTAAATCCACCATAATGGTGTTTTTTTTATTTAAATACTAGATAATAGGTTGTTTTTTTCATCCATCTGATGCAGTTCTTCAATATTTTTTTAAAATTAGAAAATAAAGTTTGAAAATTATTTCATGAAAAAATACGTGCTTATTAAATTTTGTTAAAGGGACTTCAATGTGTTTTTCTGTTAGATGATTTTAGGCAGGGTTGTCTGATTTTTAACACATTACACAAACATTGCAGGCTTGTTTTCCCTTCAAAGAGACATTGATTTTATAACCCAGCCACGACTCAGTCATACACATCACCTTTAAAATGTGTCAGTATATGTAGTTTATAATATTCTGTACTATCTAGTTTACTCCCAAATGGTCAGGGATGCTGGTTTTGAATAATTTTCTACAATAACTGTGTCCTTCAAATCCATCAAGATCACACCACTGTGCAGTAAGGCAGAGCTATAAATGTCTGTTCACATTCAAGTTAATGGTTTTATCCCAAACACCCTTCAGGCTTTTGGAAGCCATTGTAGCCCATTATTTTTGATCTGAAGTAAGCAGATATATTTAAAACGAAAGCTGGAGGATTTTTACTGTCCTGTACCAGAGATGTCACTTTAAAACAAATATTACTGTATAATATGAAGTATTATGCAATAGCTGAATTAGATCCCATCTACTCTAAAGTAAAAGGAAACCGGAAACCAGTAAGTGGAGGCTACCTTTTTGATAAAATCTTTCTACTTTATTGATAATATTATGAAAATGTGGGATGTTTATACAAGCCTTTTTGTTTATAGTCTTTTTAATCGTGTCCAATAGAGGGTCAAAGCATCAGCTACTGGTTGATATAGCAGTCACCCAAGACTCTTAAGACCAGACAGACCAACCTGAGCACAGCCTGGATTGACTACAAGAAAACCTATGATTCAATGCCCCCCACACATGGTTACTGGAGTGCTTGGCACGATACAAAGCCAACTGGAGACTAATAGCCTTCATTAAGAATTCAATCCAGCAGTGAGTGGAAAACAACACTAGAGGTCAACTCAAACACACAGCATATGCCACATCAAATGTGGCATATGCTTCTACATAAACGAAGGTTGGTTTACCGATGCCACAGTGTTGAAGAAATCATGCAGCCCTCACATGGAGACCTTTTTCATTGACTGTAAACCATTCTATTCACCATGGGAATTTTCATCATTTATTCTGGTTGGTGTCTGTATCCCACCTTAGGTCTGTGTTAAAGAGGCATTAAAACACCTGGCTGAACAAATTACAAACATGGAGTGCAAATATCCAGACTCCCTTCTCTTAATCCTTGGGGATTTTAATAGAGCAAACTTCAGCCATGAACTGCCAAAATACAGACAGCATGTTAAATGCCCCACCAGGGACAAAAACACTGGATCATTGCTACACAATATTAAAGGACGCCTATCGCTCTGCCCCCGTGCAGCCCTGGGACTGATCACTGTCTGATACATCTTATCCCAACCTACAGGCAGAAACTAAAATCTGCAAACCCTGTGGTTAAAACTGCGAGGAAATGGACCAATGAGTCAAAATTGGAGCTCCAGGCCTGCTTTGACTGCACTGACTGAAGTGTTTTTGAGGCTGCATCTACAGACCTAGACAAACTTACTGACACTGACATCTTACATCAGCTTTTGTGAGAACATGCGTGTGCCCACCAAAACTCTATGTACCTTCAACAACAATAAGCCCTGGTTGACACCAAAACTCAGGCAGCTGTCAGGCCAAAGAGGAAGCCTACAAGAGGGGAGATAGGATCCAGTATAACAAAGCCAGGAATACACTCACAAAGGAGATCAGAGTGGCAAAACGTGCTACTCTAAAAAGTTGAAAAATACGTTTTTTGCCAATGATCCACCATCAGTCTAGAGAGGTTTGAAAGACATTACAAACTACAGGAGACCATCCCCCCATAGTGCAGGGAAACATCAACTGGCTCACGATCTAAATGGGTTTTACTGCAGGTTTGAAAAGCAAACTTTCACACCTCTCACCCTCTCCAGCCACAACACACAACCAATTGTACTCTCTGCCAGCCACTCTACCCTCCCCACTGAATCCCCACCCACACTCAGGATCTGTGTTGAGGACGTGCATCAGCTCTTCCAGAGACAGAAGACCAGGAAGGTACCAGGCCCGAATGGTATGTCACCCTCATGTCTGAAAGTCTGTGCTGACCAGTTGAGCCCCCTTTTTACACTGATCTTCAACAGATCACTGGAGCTGTGTGAAGTCCCCTCCTGCTTCAAGAGCTCCACTATCATCCCGGTCCCCAAGAAACCTCGTATCACAAGACTAAATGACCACAGACCCATTGCCCTAACATCTGTCCATTGTTCCACAGCCAAGACAGAATCTGCATTGTTCCTCCTGGATCTGAGGTTCGACAATCGGTCGGAGCCTCGTTTCCAGCACCCTAAAGTAGGCTTTCACAAGGAGGCTGAGCAATGTGATGCCCCAATAATTGGAGCACACCCTCCGGTCCCTCTTTTTAAATATGGGAACCACCACCCTAGTCTGCCACTCCACAGGTACTGTCCCTGACCTCCACATGACACTGAAGAGGCGTGTCAGCCAAGACAGCCCAACAATGTCCAGAGCCTTCAGCATCTCAGGGCAAATCTCATCCACACCTGGCGCCTTGCCACCGAGGAGCTTTTTAACTACCTCAGAGACCTCTGCCAGGGATATGGGTGTGGCTTCCCCTGAGTCTTCAGACTCTACCTCCTCCACTGAGGACATGTTAGTCGGGTTCAGGAGCTCCTCAAAGTGTTCTTTCCACAGCTCAACAACATCCCCAGTCTGGATCAATAGTTCCCCTCCCCAGAACACAGCCTGAGTCGAGCCCTGATTCCCCTTCCTGAGTTGCCGGAAGGTTTGTCAGAACTTCCTTGAGGCCAACCAAAAGTCCTCCTGCTTAGCCTCGCCAAACTCTTCCCACACCCGAGTTTTTGCTTCCGCGACCACCGAAGCAGCTGAAGCCCTTCTGGCCTCCTGGGCCAACCAAGTCCAAAAGGCCTCCTTCTTCACCCTGACGGCTTCCCTCACCGGGTTCTTGGGGTTTCTGCCTCGACAGGCGCTGATGACCTTATGGCCACAGCTCTTGCCTGCCGCATCTACAATAGAGGCTTTGAACATGGCACACTCCGACTCCATGTACCCAGCCTCCCTCGGTATACATGTAAACTTCTTCCAGAGGTGGGAGTTGACGACCTTACAGACAGGGGCCTCCGCCAGACATTCCCAGTTCACCCTCACTACACGTTTGGGTTTGCCAGGTCTGTCCAGCAGCCTTCCCCGCCACCTGATCCAACTCACCACCAGGTGGTGATCAGTTGACAGCTCTGCTCCTCTCTTCATCCGAGTGTCCAAAACATATGGCCGCAGATCTGATGATACGACCACAAAGTCTATCATTGATCTTCGTCATATATATATAATATATGAGATCTTGATAACCTGGGCAACGTCCACACACACACACACACACACACACACACACACACACACACACACACACACACACACACACATATATATACTAGTAAGTGACCCGCAACCATAGTGGAAATTGCAGGAAAGCAGGAATGGACAATTTCTCTCATTGACTACATGAACGCGTGTGTAATTTATTCTTCCGTACAAAAATCACAAACCGAGCAACATGGCGCTGCTCCTACATTCCTCCTCCTAGCTCCACAACGTCAACCCGGAAACCCTTTCTTAAAGGGCCCGTGTTATCTAACTCAGAATGCCAACCGATTACGGTGAATTCTGCCCATATAGTCCGCTACATACGTCCCCCCCGAATTCACCATAATAAAAAAAAGTCAACGTGGAGGGGAGCAGATGGCCTGGCCGCAACAGCTTCGCCGAACAGGTGCAGAGGCTGGGGTGCCTACAGGAGGGACCATAAGGACCCTGCCGCAGCGTGGGGGTAGGGCAGGGGGTGGAGGAACCTTAGGGGCCTTGTTGGGGGTGGGGGTGGGGTAAGAGGGCGTCCCCGCTGTGGGGGCTGGGCAAGTCCAACAGGTCAGTCCAAGTCCAGGTGAGCCGGTTTGAGGCGATCCACTGAAATGCGCTCTGGCTTGTTGCTGACTTCCATGACAAAGTGCTTGTTCCTGGTCTCCAGGACGCGGAACGGCCTGTCGTAGGGAGGCTCCAGGGGTCCACGGTGGGCATCGTGGCGGATGAATACGTATTCTGCCAAGTGCAGACTTGCGGGTATGTGAGACTGTGGGAGGCCGTATAGCAAAGTGGGGACCGGTGTGAAAGCTTTCAGGGCCTCATACAGGGGTCACATGAGTTGAGCAGCTCTGGGGATAAAGCGGTGGTAAAAGTTCACCATACCAAAGAATTCCTGCAGGGACTTGACTGAGCGGTCGTGGGAAATTCACAATGACGTCCACCTTTGACAGGAGGGGTACCGCCCCATCTTTGGTGACTCGTGTCTGAGGAAGTTGATGGTGGTCAGCCCGAATTGGCACTTGGCTGGGTTGACAATCAGCCCGTGCTGCCTGAGCTGTTTGAAAAGGGTCTGGAGGTGAGACAGGTGTTCCACTTTGGAGGTGCTGGCGATGAGGATGTCATCTAGATAGATGAAGATAAAAGGCCGGTCCCATAGCACCGAATCCATGAGGCGCTGGAATGTCTGCGCAGCGTTCTTGAGGCTGAACAGCATGTGCAGGAACTCGAACAGTTCAAATGGAGTGATCACCGCTGTTCTGGGGATATCCTGATGGTATCCACGGACGAGGTCCACTTTGGAAAAGATGACTTTTCCAGCCAGGTGGGCGGAAAAGTCCTGGATGTACGGGACTTGGTAGCAGTCCAGTGTCGTTGCATTGTTAAGTCAGTGGTAATCACCGCACGGGCGCCACCCACCGCCAGGCTTCGGGACGATGAAGAGGGGTGAAGCCCATGGGCTGTTGGAGTGGCAAATGATGCCGAGATGCTACATATTCTCTCCAGGCAGCGGTGAAACAGTTTGGGCAGGAAAAAACGCGGCCGCGCAGTGCTGTTGACCAGCCGGGAAAAATGTATCAGCCTCATCAGCCAGAGCACTACAGTCAGTGATGGCGGTGTTGGCTAAAGCAGCCCGTACCTGAGAAGGCAGCTGTCGCAGAAACAGTTGGATGAAGAGGAAGTCGAGCTTGTGCTCCCCCAGGAGATCCAGCATTATATCCATAAGATCAGACGGTTTACTATCACAGAGACCTTATAGAGAGAAGATCCGGCCAGCCCGCTCAGCGTCAGAAAGTTCAAAAGTTTTCAACAGGTGATACGAGCGGGGCCGTGCCTATAGTCCCCGGGTCCTATATTCCCCGGGTCCTATGTTCCCCGTTTTCCCCTAAAAAGGTCCTATAATCCCCGTTGCAATAGACACCGGGGAACATAGGACCCTCTTTTGGAAAAAGGGTCCTATATTCCCCGCTGTTTCCAGGGGAACATAGGACCTTTTTCCAAATAAAGGGTCCTATATTCCCCGCTATTGCCAATCGAGGAACAAACCGGGGAACTTAGAACCCTTTTTGCAAATTAATTTCCTTAACGGGTCCAAAATAATAAAAACTGGGGTCATGGCTGAGATGTAGGCTATGACAATCTATTCCTCCGCTGATTAAATTAGGCCGTATTACCATTGTTGGCTGTTGTATATCGCAGGCCACCTTGAGTGTGTATCCAAATTCGGCCTATAGAGGAGGCTGTAATTTGCTTTATTGTTATTTCTTACCAATATTTACTGCAGTAGGCCTAGTTAGTTGGCTCTCCGGCTCAGCATGGACAGTCGGCAACCAACGCAAGTTTGTCTTGCAGTAGGCTCGCCTACCAGTATAACCTAGCCATTTCCACCTTCGCTCAAAGTTCAATTTGCACAGCACTGGACACTTCAGCCACTTTCTTGTTACTTTGCAGTTCGTTTTCCATATTAAATCACTTGGCAGACTTTCTTTCAAAAAGACTTTAATGATGAACTTTTTAGGCAGAGAACTTAGACCAGGACTTGAAATTTAGGACCAGCACAAAGTATCCATCAACGGGGGCCGCCTACCTTACACAATAGGCTAATTGCCCAATAATAATAATATGTGCTTCTCAAAAAACTAAAGGCTTGTGGAGGTGCTAAACCAAAAACATGAATCAAAGACGAACATCAAAGGATGTAAGGTAACACTCACCAAATGGTAAGAAAATAACAGAGGCAGTCCTCTATTTCACCATTTTATTGTCTGGCATCAGTCATTAAGGTTTCTGAAGAAGACCACCCGGCCAAGTTAATGACTGATGCCAAACAATGAAATGGTAAAATAGAGAATTGTGTCTTTTTTTTTCATTTGATGAGTGCTACCTTACATCCTTTGATGTTCTTCTTTAATAATAATAATAATAATAATAATAGTAATAGTAATAATACCAATAATAATAATAAGAAATAATACATAATAATAATAATAATAATAACAGCCTAATAATGATAATAATAATAATAATAATAGCCTAATTATAAAAGAGGCCTAATAACAAATAACAATTACAGGCACAATACTATCAATAGTAATGCTGATAATAGGCTATTAATAACAAAATGCTTCTAGTAAAAGCTTGGCTGAAAAAGGGTTGGTCTATGGCAGAAGCCCCCCAGAAAAGGCATGGTCTAAAACAAAAATCTCCAAGGCCTAACTAGCCTAACGTTAAGGCTTTTTTCTTCTTCAAAAAATCAAAATGAGTAGTCCTAGTCCATTAGGCTACTCAACAAAGAGGGGCTAAAACCCTGGATTTGACATTGCCGACGCTGCATGACCCTTTGCGCATTATAGATCCTTCTGATTGGGACTGTTGGCTCCCTCGCAACTTCTGCAATCACCCCCTGTCGGAATTCTGCACGGTGCACCATTTCTCCGTCAGGGGGATGCACGTGTTCCCCAACATCGTGCACAATAATGTTAGCATCCACGTCCTCCACTTCAAATCTATTTGTGATCAGTGGCACTCTACAGTTCCACCTCCAGCACCTCCATCTAATGGTGTCTTGATTGGTGCGGTGCTTCTGATATCTGAAGTTCTCATGTACCAACACTTTGCCCCCTCGATCACCATCCATAACTATCGCCATTGTTTGTCTTCTTGTAGGCTAGTAAGCACATGACAGTGAGTCCACGAGTTATCACCGATAACAACCGATTGTTGCAAATTGTTGCAAGTTGGCGGGCGGTTTAGACATTGGTGAATTTTGATCATGTGGTTTAGAACGCCAGGAAACTTGCGTGCAGATGACCACACATCCACGACAAGTCTTAAATATTTCCAAACTCGAAATCATGTGTGCATTTGGCTATTTATAAATTATTTTTCGAGCAATATGTGTTTTGTGATTCAGCTTTAGCGTTGTTGATTAGCCTTTCATTCATATTTTGTCAAAAAGGCGTATTCATTAGCCTAGGCCCATGTCCCGTTATTTCTGTAGCATACAGCATCTTAGAATCTTAGGAGACCAGGCAGATATTGTTATTATTTTATTGTTATTACCATGCCTTATTAGCCTACTTTATAATTATAAATATTTCAATTATCCGATTTTTAGCATTTCTAATATAAGGCTATATTGTTATTGTTATCCTTATTATTATTATTATCATCATCATCATCATCATTATTATTACGCTATTATTATTATCATTATTATTGTTCTGATCCGTTATTCCCACCTATATGCTTATTTAGGTGTCATTGATTATAAATGATCAGGCACACCGTTATTACACAATGCCTAACGTGGCTTGCTTTATTCCACCGTATTGCAAGACTGCCCGAACAATATTCCTCGCGCTTCTCCCCACGTCAACAGGTGACGTCACATACATACGGGTGCCCTTACATGCAGAACCGGTACATGACAATTATTGTTATTATTATTATGTTATTATTATTATCATTACAATTATGATGCTTAAAGGGCCTTACTGAGCAGATGGTTTCTATCTAATATCTGTCAGATGCTTTTCCCAATAAGCTGGTGTGGTTATGATGGGAACGACGGCTTTCTAGGGAACATAGAAGAAGTGGGTCGGAATTGGCCTCTTGTCGGTATCAGCCAGCTTCTGCAGGAGTCTATCCCTGGTACAATGCGCTAGACCTCTGGGAGATGGACTGCTGAGGACGGAACACAACACCTAGCCTCAGCTCCCAGCACTTCTCGCACAATGTGCTACTCATACGCTGAGTTGGCGGCACCCGGGATCGAACTCACGACCTTGCGATCCATAGGCGAGAGCTCTACCGACTGAGCTATGCCCGGGTACAGTTGCTCAAGGAACATAGGCTTACTATATTACATTCAGACACAGACGAGCCAGCTCACCTCCTCGGCGAGGCGCATTTTCCTCGGTAAGTGACACATTTCGCGCATAAATATCAGAGAACTACCGCGGTGGGTTATGCGCCCAAATGTAAGCTATAGCCTAATAAATTGAAATTGGTGTAGTGTCTAAAGTTTCCACATACTTTAGCCAACCTGGACTTTGTGAATTCGTTTTTGTGATATAAAAATAGAAATCGTATGATTCATTGTCTTCTTAATAATCTGCCCTAAATAATGCATTATTGAAAATGCACTTTTTGCGCCAAACAGCGTCAAACCTGCTGACCGGGGAACATAGGACCTTTCTTTATAAAAAGGGTCCTATGTTCCCCGGGTGCCCTAGGGGAACATAGGACCCTTTTTTATAAAGAAAGGTCCTATGTTCCCCTGCACATTCAAAACGGGGAACATAGGACCCTTTTGGGGAAAAGTGGGGAATATAGGGCCCTCTGTATACAAAAGGTCCGATATTCCCCGGTCTCATACAAAGCGGGGAACATAGGACCCGGGGACTATAGGACCCGGGGAACATAGGGAGTGTAATATTTGCTAGTAATATTTGATTTGCTAATGTCCCTTACGGCTTTCCGTAGCGCCACAACAAAGTCACGTGATGTACGTAACAACGTCAGTCGGAATCCGGTCGATGAATAAACACCCAGCACGAGAGAAGTCGTCCTTGCTTTATTAATGTTATAAGTTAACATAGCCAGAGGGCACAGATCATTACATGGTGTCAGAGTAGCGGAGTTTAAATACCCAATATGGATTCGTACGGCGTTCCAGCTCCACGGATGGACTGGGAATCGGCGAACTTACCTGAAGCATGGAGACGATTTCGACAAACAACGGAGCTAATGTTCACGGGCCCCCTGCGCGGGAAGAATGAAGAGGAGAAATGCAGCTACCTCCTGCTCTGGATAGGGGAAAAAGGGCGCGATGTGCACAACACTTGGACACTCAGCGGAGAACAAGCCAAGAAGCTAGAAACGTACTACGATAAGTACACTGAGTACATCACCCCCAAAGCAAACCCGATTTATGCCAGATATAAATTTCATGAAAAGATGCAGGGAGAGAGTGAATCCTTCGAACGATTTGTAACTGAGCTAAAGCTCCTAGTCAAAGACTGTGGCTACCCAAATGCCGACGAGATGGTCAGGGACCGCATCGTGTTTGCCACCAACTCACCCAGAGTGAGAGAAAAGCTACTTAGCCAGGGAGCTGAGCTAACGCTAGAAAAGGCCATAGATGTAGCCCGCTCACACGAGCTAGCAAAGCAACAGCTAAAGTCTATGGGCCAGGGCAGCACACATGAAACGGTGCACGCAATAGGCAGAAAGACTTACAAACCGAACGCACCCAAAGCAGCTAACGCTAACTTCAGACAAAGGGAGGGTAACGTTAGCACCGCCGCTAGGGCGTGTAGCTATTGTGGAGGGCTACACGGCACTAAAGCCACTTGCCCAGCTAAGGGTAAACAATGCATTAAATGCAAGAAGCTCAATCATTTTGCTAAAGTATGCAAGTCTAGCTCCCAGGGACAGACAAAGTACTACCGCGGCACAGTACATGCCGTCGGAGAGAACCCAGAAGAGTACACCACTGACAGAGAGCAGGAAGAACTGTACTTCGACAACATTACAGTGGGGAGCACCGCTGTGGGAGAACAGACAGAGCTGTACATAGACTGCATCTCAATAGAGAACAACGGAAAAAGCAACGAGCAGGCTTACGTAGAGGTTGGAATTGGCACACCTCCACAGAAGGTAAAGTTTAAACTAGACACTGGGGCACAGGCCAATACTATTCCCACCAACCTGTTCCAGGCGCTGTTCAAAAATGTGACACTGAAACCAGCAATACACAGACTCACTGAATATGGAGGAGGCGCGCTGAGCGTGAAAGGCACATGCAAACTCAAATGTAAGTACAGAGACAATGCAATTATGCTGGACTTTTACGTCATTGACACAAACGCCCCACCAGTCATGGCAATGAAAACATGCCGTGACCTAAACTTGGTAAAAATAGTGATGGCTGTGAGCGAGGAAAACAATGTCACATCACAGAGCATAATGGATGAGTATGCAGATGTTTTCCAAGGAATAGGAGAGTTCCCAGGCGAGTGCACCTTCCGCGTCACACCAGATGCAACGCCGGTCGTCTGCCCGCCACGCAGAATCCCCATCGCCCTACGCAGCAAACTGAGGGACGAGCTTGACAGCATGGAGAAAGGCGGCATAATCTGTAAGGTAACAGAACCCACAGAATGGGTGAACGCACTCGTCATTGTTGAGAAGCCAAAGACAGGCAAACTTAGAGTGTGTTTAGACCCCAGAGCTCTTAACAAAGTGATACAACGACCTCACTACCCCCTCCCCACGCTGGAGGACGCCACCACAAAGCTTGCTGGAGCTGAGTACTTTAGCGTGTTAGACGCGCGGTCAGGCTATTGGGCCATCAAACTGAGCACTGAATCCTCAATGTTGACGACATTTAACACAGTGTTTGGCAGGTATCGTTTCCTCAGACTGCCATTCGGAATCGTGTCCGCTCGAGACGAGTTCCAGAGACGCGTGGATGAAACATATGAAGGATTGGACGGTGTGACGGCCATAGTGGACGACATACTAGTGTTCGGCAAGACTAAAGAGGAACATGACCAGCGTCTCAGAGCGATGCTGAAGCGCACAAGGGAGCGAGGGGTGCGGCTCAACCCCGACAAGTGTCACATATGCGTGTCCGAGGTAAGCTACTTCGGCCACACGCTCTCACACGAAGGCATCAAACCAGACCCACACAAGGTGAAGGCGGTCAAGGACATGCAACCCCCACAGAACAAAGCAGAGCTGGAGACAGTCCTCTGCATGATCAACTACCTCGCCAGATTTGCTCCACACCTCTCACAGATAAACTCACCCCTCAGACAGCTTCTGAAACAGGACAGTGAGTTTGTGTGGGATGCAGTCCACGACAAGGCGTTCCAAGAGATGAAGAATCTCATTACACAGCACCCAGGTCCAGTACTCTCATATTTCGACCCGCAGAAAGAGCTGCGACTCCAAGTGGATGCATCCAAAAGTGGCCTTGGGGCTGTCATGCTCCAAGATGGCAAACCAATTGCCTATGCGTCCAAGTCACTCAACAGCACTGAAGAAAACTACGCACAGATAGAGAAGGAGCTCTACGCTGTGGTCTTCGGCTGCAAGAGGTTCCACGAGTACATGTATGGACGAAAAGTGATTGTGGAGTCAGACCACAAGCCTCTGGAGGCAATACTAAAAAAGCCACTGGCAGCAGCACCACCCCGGCTGCAACGGATGATCCTGGCGCTCCAAAAATACGACATCCAAATCATCCACCGCCCCGGTAAGGACATACCGGTGGCCGACACACTGTCACGCAAGTCAATAGAACACCACGACAGTGACCTACAGGAAGGGATGGAGGCCCAAGTGCACACAGTCCTCAGCAACATCCCTGTGAGCGACACAAGACTCACAGAAATCAAGCAGGAAACAGCGCAAGATCCACAGCTCACCGCACTCAGACGAGCCACACTCACTGGCTGGCCAGACACAAAGAAAAAGTGCCCGCCCAGCATCCAGGAATACTGGAACCACAGAGCAGAAATCTCAGAAATGGACGGTATCCTGTTCAAAGGTGAGAGAATCATTGTCCCCCAAAAGCTTCGCAAGGACATGATACAGCGCATCCATGCCGGCCACCTTGGCGTGGAAAAAAGCAAATGCCGAGCAAGAGACTTACTGTTCTGGCCTGGCATGGGGAAACAGATCGAGGATGCGGTAGCAGACTGCAGCATATGCCAAGAACGGCGCAGCGCAAATGCAAAGGAACCAATGATGTCACACGCCATACCCGAGCGGCCGTGGCAAGTGATAGGCACAGACCTATTCACATGGAACTCACAGGACTTCATAGTCACTGTGGACTACTACTCCAGATTCTTCGAGCTAGAAAGACTTTACAGCTGCACCTCATCTGCCGTCATCATGAAGCTGAAAGCAGCAATGGCTCGACACGGAATCCCCGAGACTATCATCAGCGACAACGGTCCGTGCTACAGCTCTGGTGAGTTCCGCAACTTCTCACAGACATGGGGTTTCTCACACACCACCACAAGCCCCCACTACCCACAGAGCAACGGCCTCTCCGAGAAGACTGTCCAGACGGCCAAACGCATCCTGGACAAAGCCAAAGCTGAGAACAAAGACCCCTACATGAGCTTACTGGAGTATCGCAACACACCGGTGGACAACCTGAAATCACCGGCACAGCTACTGATGAGTCGGAGGCTGCGGTCCATTCTCCCATCAACAGCAAAACACCTGCAGCCACAGATCGCCAGTCAGGAGGATGTTCACAAAAGGAGAGAGGTATGTCAACAGCGCCAGCAGGCATACTACAACCGAACAGCCAAACCCCTGCCCCACCTGCCCGCAGGCACACCAATCCGCTTCCGGCAGGAGGATGGATCCTGGAGACCTGCAACTGTGGAAAGACCAGCGAACACAGACAGGAGCTACCACATCCAAACCAAAGAAGGTCAGATCTACCAACGCAACCGTCAACACCTGCGACAAAGCAGAGTGAACACTCACACTACACACACACACACTTCACAGCAGACTGTTACCAGCGCTAACAACAACACACAAGCCCATCAGCAAGAGCATGCTGAACCTCCAGACACGAACAATCAGCGACAACCAGACACACAGCCTGGTTACACCACGAGGTCAGGTCGCACGATCAAACCAAGACAAATCCTTGACTTATGAATGTTAAAAAAAAGAGAATTTTACACCAACCTGTACTATACCTGCTATGTTTTGAAAAGAAATATTTACAGCGTTCACTTACCTTGTGTACCTACCTGCTGTTTGCAGTTACCAGTAATGAAATGAAAAAAAAAGATGAAATGTTATTACGGTGTCACATTTAGACAGTGAAGGAAATGTTTTACACTACTTTGTTGCAGTCCAGTTATATAAGAGTTCCACTTTCATATTCTTTCTTATTAAGATTGTATTCGCTTATAAACGTGCTCAACGTGGTCTGTATCTCTGCAGAGAAAGCAGCACTTTTCAGAAAAAGGGAGATGTAATATTTGCTAGTAATATTTGATTTGCTAATGTCCCTTACGGCTTTCCGTAGCGCCACAACAAAGTCACGTGATGTACGTAACAACGTCAGTCGGAATCCGGTCGATGAATAAACACCCAGCACGAGAGAAGTCGTCCTTGCTTTATTAATGTTATAAGTTAACATAGCCAGAGGGCACAGATCATTACAGGGAGGACCCCATACGAGCCTTGAAGTGCCTCGTATTTATCCTGCTGCGGAGGATTTTTGAGGGGGCCCACCACTCTGGTTACTGTTGAACTGCCGAGAGCCGACGCCACATAATAGCACTATAGCACATTTGGGGGGGCAACCACAGGAACTGCCGCGGCGCGAACCCGTATCGCCCGCACCGTGGGAGACATCGCTAACCGCTCGACAAAAGAGTCAGATTTGTTAACCAAAGACCAACGTGTCTACTTATCCATGCACGTTACACTACCCTCATCCTTCGGGAAGCGCGTCCCCGCGCTTAAGCATATCAGCTCCTTCACGCCTCTGGGCGCATACGCTTCCGATGGCCTCACGGTCTCACCATCCCACTTCTGACACCAATGTAGCGAATTCGTGAGACAACCAAAAAAGACACCTCGAGCGGTCACCGATGTCTCCCGCGGTGCGGGCGACACGGGTTCGCGTCCCGGCCGCGGCAGTTCCTGTGGTTGTTCCCAGAATTCGCTACAGTATTTTGTGGTGTCCGCGGTGATTTCCAGCAAACCGATTATGGGGAATTCTGCCCATATAGTCCGCTACACTCTCACTCACTCACTCACTGACTCTCTCTCTCTCTCTCTCTCTCTCTCTCTCTCTCTCTCTCTCTCTCTCTCTCTCTCTCTCTATATATATATATATACCCTCACTTGTGTATCACCACAATATAACGTTTTTTTTCGGAAACCGTCAATGGTGTTGACAGAAGTGCTCAACTAATGAGGAGCGGAATATCAAGCGGAATATTTAGCTAGCTACTGGTGTTTTATATATGTGTGTGTGTGTGTGTGTGTGTGTGTGTGTGTGTGTGTGTGTGTGTGTTTGTGTGTGTGTAAGGACCTGTAAAATATGATTAATGCACACTATATGTGTAATGAATGAAAGATGTTACTATTTTGAAGGTCCTGTCACGTGTTTAACTTGACCTACTCACGGGTGTACGTGCAGTGCGTGTGACGTATACAGGAAGTTAGACGCGTATGTTATGAAGGTTGTATGTTGGATGAACGCTAGTAAAAGCTACACAGTTAAGAACCTACGAAGTCGGCTCATTCTTGAATTATTCTTATGTCAGTAAGACAAGGCGTCTACGGACATTACTTGGTGTCAGAATAGTCTGTGTATCTGAACACGAGCGGTCATGCCGAAGTTTAATCCGCCGAGTGAATTCAAGTTTGACTGCCCCGTTGAATGGCCGGAGTGGAAACAACGGTTTTCGCGCTTCAGGCTCGCGACAAAGCTCGATAAAGACGACGGGGAGATTCAAGTTAGTTCGCTGATTTATGCAATGGGAGGCGAGGCTGAAAAGATATTCAGCTCGTTTGACTTCGCGGCGGAGGGTGATAAAGTGGACTATATGATATCGTACTGAAAAAGTTCGACTACTTTATTCCCCGCCGTAACATCATACATGAGAGGGCGTGCTTCTATCAACGTAGCCAGCAGCCAGGAGAGACAGCGGAGATGTACATCCGGACATTGTATGAGCTGTCTGAACACTGTGAGTTTGGGGACAAGAGGGATGAACATATCAGAGATCGTCTGGTAGTGGGCATAAGACAAAGTGCTCTCCCGTCAGTTCCAGCTCACAGCGGACCTTACTCTGATGAAAGTCATTGAACAAGTGCGCCAGGCGGAGGCAATAACAAAGCAGCTCAGCCTCCAAGCTAACCAACCAGAGGCCCAGCTGGCTAACGTCAATGTTGTCCGACGGCGGGACGGACGCCAAAAGAAAAAGGGCGGACAGCGTCATGGTGGCGGCAGTCCTGCAACCAACAAAGTAGATGAATGCGGGAGGTGCGGCAAGACGCAGCACACCGATGAGCGGAAGTGTCCTGCAATGAACAGTAAGTGCAACAAGTGTCATAAAAAGGGACATTGGGAGCGTGTATGTCACTCTAAAGTGGTGAGAGAAGTAACTGAAGGGGTTAAACAGCTGTACTTTCTGGGAGAAGTTGGCAAAGAGAGCAGTCAAGAGGATTGGACTGTTAGTTTAACAATAAGTGATGTTGTAGAGCCGAAGGAACGGAGAAGACCGTAGGTTCACACTTTAGCCGTGTAGGCAACTTTCTTTAATCCACGGTAAATCAGCGAGACAAACAAAACCCACAGCTCGACTGAGCGGAGGTGGCAAGAATAACCAGAAAACTGGCTGGACAACCATAACTTAACCCTGCGTTAACCTGCCAGGGCAACCATGACTTAACCCTTAGTTCCTGGGTTGAATTCTGTCCCCAATACGTGTCCACCACATGAGCCCCCCCAGAATTCGCCCTAGTAATCGAAGTCAGGCAGGCGCGGGTGGACGACAGGCCGTCCGCGGCGGCTCCGGATAACAGGGGCCGGAGTGTCTCTGGGAGGCATTGACGCGGGCCTGTGGAGGTCGGCCTGAGGAGCAGAAGAGGCAGCTCGGGCCTCCACGGGGGGAGGAGGCGGAGCCGGGGGACGACCGCGACGAGGAGGTTGGGCTAACTCCAACGGCTGCGTCAAGTCCAGGTGTGCGGGTTTAACTCGGTCCACTGAAACATGCTCGGCCGTGCCCCCAAAATCCACCACCAGGTGCTTAGTTCCCCGTTCCAGGACGCGGAAGGGGCCGTCATAAGGGGGTTGCAGAGGGGGGCGGTGTGCGTCGTGACGGATGAACACGTAGTCCGCTGACTGCAGACCTGGGGGCACCTGGGACACCGGAGCGCCGTGTTGGGCGGTAGGGACGGGTGTGAAAGCTCTGACCCCGTCCAGCAAGGAGGCTCGTTGGTCCACAGCTGACCAGGGACGCGTTGCATTGGGCATGAAATCGCCTGGGACTCGCAGCGGCGTGCCGTACACCAGCTCCGCAGAGGAGGCTTGTAGGTCTTCCTTCGGGGCGGTCCGCAGGCCCAGCATGACCCATGGGAGCTTGTCAACCCAGTTGCAGTCCTTGAGAGTAGCCCGAAGCGCAGCCTTCATGGACCGGTGGAAGCGCTCACATAGGCCGTTCGCCTGAGGGTGGTAGGCGGTAGTGCGATGAAGCTTGACGCCCAGAGCCTCACCCACAGCATTCCATAGCTCTGAGGTAAACTGTGGCCCACGGTCAGATGAAAGGTCGGAAGGCGTACCGAAACGTGAGACCCACGACCCAATAAAAGCCCGGGCCACATCAGCAGACGTCGTGGATGCCAGGGGAACAGCTTCAGGCCAGCGCGTAGTCCTGTCCACCACAGTGAAGAGGTAGGTGAACCCATGGGAGGGGGGTAGGGGACCAACCAGGTCGACGTGGACATGGTCAAATCGTCTCTCCGGCACTGCGAAGCGTTCCAGGGGCGCCTTAATGTGGCGGTGTATCTTAGCCCGCTGACAGGCAACACACGAGTCGGCCCACGCTTTCACGTCTCTCTTAAGTCCCTCCCACACAAACTTAGCAGAGGTCAGGCGCACGGATGGCTTACCGCCTGGATGAGAGAGGCCGTGCACAGCTTCAAATACGGGGCGTCTCCAGCTGTGCGGGACGATGGGCCTGGGCTGTCCTGTGGAGACGTCACACAGGAGGGTGACACCTGTGTCGCTGAAAGGAACGTCCTGCAGGCGGAGCCCCGTGTCGGAGGCCCGGAGACGGAGGATGCTCGGGTCCGTGGCCTGGTCAGCAGCCATCTGTGCATAGTCAAGGCCTAGGTGGACCGCTCAAATCACTGCCCTAGACAGGCAGTCAGCTACCTGGTTAGACTTACCAGCGACGTGCTGGATGTCGGTAGTGAATTCCGAAATGTAGGAGAGTTGTCGCTGCTGGCGAGCGGACCATGGCTCGGCCGTCTTGGACATGGCAAACGTGAGGGGCTTGTGGTCCACGTACGCAGTAAACTCGCGGCCCTCTAGCAGGAAACGGAAATGCCGGACGGCGAGCCAGAGACCGAGGAGTTCCCTGTCAAAAGTACTATACTTGCGCTCTCGGGGTGTAAGCTGGCGACTGAAAAAGGCCAAAGGCTGCCAAGCCCCCCCCACCCACTGTTCGTGAACCGCACCAACAGCATAGTCCGATGCATCCGTGGTTATGGAAATAGGCGCTGTAGGTGAAGGATGCGCTAGCAGGGTAGCCTGGGAGAGCGCAGCTTTAGTCTCGGTGAACGCACGGTCCCACTCTGCTGTCCAGTCGACCGCCTGGTTGGGGGACATGCCTTTCAGCGCCTCGTACAGTGGCCGGATGATAAAGGCGGCTCGAGGAATGAAGCGGTGGTAGAATGTCACCATCCCGATGAACTCCCTGAGCGCACGAGCTGTTTGGGGGCGCGGAAAGGCCGCCACCGCTTCCACCTTTGAGGGCAGGGGGACTGCCCCGTCCCCAGTGATGCGGTGCCCGAGGAAATCCATGGTTGTCAGCCCGAACCGGCACTTCGCCGGGTTGACGATCAGCCCATGCTGGCTGAGGCGTGTGAAGAGGGCATGAAGATGGGACAGGTGTTCTTCCTCGGAGGCGCTGGCGATGAGTATGTCGTCCAAATAGACGAAGATGAAAGGAAGGCCACGGAGCACTGAATCCATCAGCCGCTGAAAGGACTGGGCCGCGTTTTTGAGTCCAAATGGCATTCGTAGGAATTCAAATAGGCCGAATGGGGTTGTCACCGCTGTCTTGGGGATGTCTGAGGGGTGCACGGGAACTTGATGATAACCACGGACCAGGTCGACTTTTGAGAAGACGCATTTGCCAGACAGGTTTGCAGAAAAGTCCTGGATATGCGGGACAGGATAGCGGTCAGGCGTGGTGGCGTCATTTAGTCGGCGGTAGTCCCCGCATGGGCGCCAACCTCCATCAGGCTTAGCGACGATGTGGAGTGGGGACGCCCACGGGCTGTCAGAGCGGCGGATGATCCCCATGCGTTCCAGGTGCTCGAACTCAGACTTGGCAATGGCGAGTTTGGCGGGGTCGAGACGCCTGGCTCTGGCGTAGACCGGGGGCCCCTTCGTAGCAATGTGATGCTCCACCCCATGCTTAGCGGTGGGTGCAGAGAAGGTAGGCTGGGTGAGGTCAGGGAACTCAGCGAGGAGGCGGGTGAACTTGTCTGCCTCTGAGAGAGAGTTGGCTAGACCTGCATAGGCCGCTTCCCTCCGCGTACATGCGAAGGAGGAGAAGGTTAAGGCATCGACCAGACGGCTGTTCTGAATGTCCACTAGTAAACCGTAAGCGCACAAAAAATCAGCTCCGAGGAGGGGAAGCGTTACATTGGCCATGACGAACTCCCACGTGAAACGTTGTCCACCAAAACACAGTTCTACAGACCGCACGCCGTAGGTGTGGATAGGGCTGCCGTCAGCCGTCGCCAACTGGGGGCCCCGCTCCCCGCCCATGATGTCGACGTCAGTAGCAGGGAGCACGCTTCTCTGTGCGCCCGTGTCACAAAGAAATCGCCGACCGGAGATGGTGTCGAGGATGAAGAGTAGCCTGCTCGTATCGCCAACACTCATGGCCACTACTGAGTGTTGGCCCTCTCGTTTCCCGTCGGCCTGTAGTTGCAGGGGGAACGGCACCGTTTAGCTTTCGCACCAAATCGAGCGTGGTACATACAGAGTCCAGAGGGCTTGTAGCGGTCTGATGCTGTGGCGCCACCGTCGGGCCACGCCCGCGATGTCGGCGGGGGGCCAGTGAAGGTAGGAGCCAGCACCCCGGCATGGGAGGAACGTTGTGTAGCGACGAAGAATCGGTCAGCCTCCTTTGCCAGCTCACGGGGATCAGTGATGGTGGAGTTAGCGAGCGCAGTCTGGACGTGGGGCGGCATGTTGCGCAGAAACAGCTCCATAAACAGGAAACATGGCTTTTCTTGACCCAGTAGGTTTAACATCCTGCTCATTAGCTCCGATGGTTTGCCATCTCCCAAGCCCTGAATTGCGAAGAGGCGACGTGCTCTCTCCGTTGCAGACAGTTCAAAAGTTTCAAGGAGGAGATGTTTAAGTGCGGCGTATTTACCATCGGCCGGTGGGTTGGTTATGAAACCGCTTATCCTGGAAGCCGTAGCGCACCCCAGCGCTGCCAATACGTAGTAGTACCTGGTCTCGTCTGCTGTTATGTCTCTGAGCGCGAACTGTGCCTCAGCCTGCGCGAACCATGTAGCCGCGGAAGACTCCCAAAACTCCGGCAGTTTAATTGCAACGGCGTTCGTAGCCATAATGTGTGTGGTTTCAGAAAACTTATCCGAAAACCGACGTCGGGGTCACCAGTGTAGAGCCGAAGGAACGGAGAAGACCGTAGGTTCACACTTTAGCCGTGTAGGCAACTTTCTTTAATCCACGGTAAATCAGCGAGACAAACAAAACCCACAGCTCGACTGAGCGGAGGTGGCAAGAATAACCAGAAAACTGGCTGGACAACCATAACTTAACCCTGCGTTAACCTGCCAGGGCAACCATGACTTAACCCTTAGTTCCTGGGTTGAATTCTGTCCCCAATACGTGTCCACCACAATGTACCAATAACCTTTAAAATTGACACGGGGGCTGACGCTACTGTTATCAACCAAGGGACATTTAAAAAGCTGAAGCCAAACATAAAACTGGGACCTCCTGACACATGCTTCATAAGCCCAGGTGGAAACATCAGCTGCATAGGACAGTTTCAAGCCACAACCAACTACAAGGAGAAACAATACTCCTTTCCAGTGTATGTGATCAAGGGGAGAGGCAGCTGTCTGCTGAGTCGTCCAGAGGCAGTGGAGATGGGTCTAGTGAAGCGGATGAATGAGGTCAGTGGAGTTTTCGGTTCAAGTGGACTGCTGAAAACAGACCCAGTGAAAATAGCTCTGGTGGAGGGTGCCCAGCCATACGCGGTGCATACAGCCAGACGGATACCGCTGCCACTTGTACCACTGGTTAAGAAAGAACTGCAGCGCATGGAAAATGAGGGCATTATTGAAAAAGTGACTCAGCCCACAGAATGGTGCGCCGCTATGGTGCCGGTGCTGAAACCGAACAAGAAAGAGGTTTGCTGCTGCGCTGACCTCAGGAGGCTGAATCGAGCGGTGAAACGTGAGAAATACGTGCTGCCCACTATGGAGGAAAAAATGCCAAGGCTCGCAGGGTCAAAGTTCTTCACAACGTTGGATGCAGCAAGTGGGTTTTACCAGATCCCCTTGCATGAAGACAGCAGGGGGCTCACCACTTTCATCACCCCATTTGGGAGGTATGCTTTCTGCCGCCTTCCATTTGGTATAACGAGTGCTCCAGAGATTTTCCAGAGAAAGATGGCGGAAACTCTGACCGGGCTAGAGGGCACAGAGGTGTACATGGATGACATCCTTATACATGGGGAGACTGAGGAAATCCATGACCGGCGCCTAGCAGAGGCGCTGGGGGTCATTGAAAACAGCAGGTCTCAAACTGAACCAAGCGAAATGCAAGTTCAAACAGAAACAAGTCCGCTTCCTTGGTCACATCATCGACGAGGCAGGCATCAGACCTGACCCGGACAAAGTGGCCGGAATAGAGAACTTTCCTCAGCCCCAGAAAGTGACGGAACTCAAGAGGTTCCTCGGGATGGTGAACTATTTGGCAAAATACGTCCCAGAGCTGTCCACTGTAGGTCAGCCGCTTTATGGACTGCTTAAAGCAACGACAGAGTGGCTGTGGGGACCTGCACAGAACACAGCATTCCAAGACCTTAAAGCAGCACTCGCCACCGCCCCGGTACTCACCTTTTATGATGTCACTAAGGCTACGGTGGTGTCAGCAGATGCCAGCAGCTACGGGCTGGGAGGCGTTCTGCTCCAACAGCACGGGGAACACTGGAAGCCCGTGGCCTACTGCTACCGACGGCTGAGTGACGCAGAGACAAGGTACGCACAGATCGAGAAAGAGTGCTTAGCCAGCGTCTGGGCATGTGAAAGGTTCGAGAAGTACTTGTTTGGGCTTGACAATTTCAAACTTGTCACCGATCATAAACCACTAGTGCCTCTCATGAACAGCAAAGACTTGGATAATGTGCCCATTAGGTGCCAGAGACTGTTAATGAGGCTGATGCGTTTCAATGCAGTGGCTGAATACGCACCAGGCAAAACTTTAGCTGTGGCTGATGCACTCTCCAGAGGCCCAGAGCAGCGCTACGGAGATGGTGCTTCTCATGATGATGTTGCAGCACACATTGATGCCATCGTGTGCCAGGTGCCTGCCACACCTCAAAGGATGCAGGAGATAAAACAGAGCACGGATGGGGATCTGCAGCTCCAGACAGTGTTGGGCTTCATCAGACACGGCTGGCCTGAGTATGTCGATAAAGTGCCGGAGACAGAGACTTTTATCAGGTGAGAGGGGAGTTATCTGCGGTAGATGGTTTAGTCATCAGAGGCAGTCGTATCGTCATTCCCACAGAGATGAGGGAGGTGATCTTAGAGAGAATACACGACGGGCACCAGGGGATAGTTAAGTGCAGAGAGAGAGCTAGCCAGTCAGTGTGGTGGCCCAAAATGACAGAGCACATTACAACAAAGATACAGCAATGTCAATTCTGCAGAGAACACAAGAACACAGAGAAAAGAGCCTTTAATGTCAAGTGAGCTCCCATCCTGACCATGGCAGAAAGTTGGCATAGACCTGTGTGAGTACAAAAAGCAAAACTACTTGATAGTGTCTGACTATTATTCCAGGTTTTTGGAGATCCTAAATCTACCAACAACTACTAGCAGTCAGGTTGTAGCTAGGCTGAAGGCTACATGTGCACGTTTTGGTATCCCTGAAATTGTAGTTAGCGATAATGGGCCACAGCTAGTTTCAGAAGAGATGAGGAGGTTCAGTGAGGATTATGATTTCATCCATGTGACTTCAAGCCCACACTACCCCCAGAGTAATGGACAGGCAGAGAGGGCTGTTCAGATAGCCAAAAGCATATTAAGGCAGGAAGACCCTCTCCTCGCCCTGTTGACATACAGAGCTACACCCTCTTCTTCCACTGGAGCCAGTCCAGCGGAATTGCTCATGGGTAGGAGAATCAGAACCACCCTACCCACATTGCAGAATAACCTGAAACCGACCTGGCCTAAAGAGGAACTGATCAAAACCGCTGACGCCGCAGCCAAATCGAGGCAGGCTTTCTACTACAACCGCAGGAACGGCGTGCGGTCACTGCGCCCACTGAACTCGGGTGACGCAGTACTCACCAAACTTGATGGACAGAAAACATGGACAATGCCAACAGTTGTTCACAGTCAGAGCTCCACTCCCAGATCCTACATAGTGGAGACGGCTCAAGGTGAACATTACAGAAGGAACAGGCGCCACCTGTTGGCCACACCCAAAACACTCACCTTTGTCAGCAGGGATCCTGACCATGTCACTCCAGGGGAGAGTGGAAACACGGATGAGTCCCGAGCAGCAGAAATGCCAACTTCCACACCATATGTTACTCGCTCTGGCAGGGTGAGCAAGCCAGCAATCCGACTGGATTTGTGAGGCGTATGGACTTGTGTACTGTGGGGGATTTTTTATTTTTTTTGTGAAAAGGGGGGTGATATACAGGTTAGAAAATCATCTTAGAGGGGGAGATGTAATGAATGAAAGATGTTATTATTTTGAAGGTCCTGTCACGTGTTTAACTTGACCTACTCACGGGTGTACGTGCAGTGCGTGTGACGTATACAGGAAGTTAGACGCGTATGTTATGAAGGTTGTATGTTGGATGAACGCTAGTAAAAGCTACACAGTTAAGAACCTACGAAGTCGGCTCATTCTTGAATTATTCTTATGTCAGTAAGACAAGGCGTCTACGGACATTACAATATGTATTTTTTCCTCCTGTATTTTTTTCTCCAGTTACTACATTTACCAGGATGCTTCGTAGTGTAATGATTCCCGGTGTAAAGTTTGTGATAAGCCAATCATTAAAGAGCCAATCATAATCTCTGAAGAGCGGGGATTACTTCTCGTATTGCTCTGCGTCACTCCTGTATTTGTTTGGGGAGACGAAGTGTAAGGTATTGTAGCAAATTCGGGAGACAACACAAACATAGGAACTGCCGCGGCCGGGAGGCGATCTCGTATCACCTGCACCGCAGGAGGCATCGCTAACCGCTCGACTAAAGGCTCAGACCCGCCAGCCAGCGGCCAGCGTGTCTTCTTATCCATGCACGTTACACTACCCCCCTCCTTCGGGAAGCGCGTCCCCGCGCTTAAGCATATCAGCTCCTTCACGCCTCAGGGCGCATACGCTTCCGATGGCCTTACGGTCGCTCCATCCCACTTCTGACACCAATGTAGCGAATTCGGGGGACAACGCAACCACAGGAACTGCCGCGGCCGGGAAGCGAACCCGTATCGCCCGCACCGCAGGAGACATCGCTAACCGCTCGACTAAAGGGTCAGACCCGCCAGCCAATGGCCAGCGTGTCTTCTTACCCATGCACGTTACAGTATCTTTGTGTACATTGGCCCACAAGTGTAATACAGCGTTGGGCATGCGGATCATCCTTCTTCCTCGTGCGTTTTTCTTGTTCCGTGACTTTAAGTTTCGCAGTGTTTATTCGAGTAACGCTATTTAGCTAGCTACTGGTGTTAGCTAACCGCGGTGAGCTAGTTATGTTTCCCTTTAGAGGGATCTTTGGAGTTCGTGAGGAGGAGCGAACTGTGGCGGGCTTGATCGCCTCCTTAGTGGCGGTGCTCACTGGACTTGCTTCGGCTGCTCGCCAGGAGGCAGCTGGCGGGTACCAGTGTTGAGATATGACACCAGTGTATTTGTATGACTATGTGTTACTGTGTACTATTATTTTGTTTACGACTTTGTTTGTCCACAAGTGGGCGGTGTTGCGCTTGCATGCGCGGATTGATTACGTCACTGAGACCTGTTCATTTTTCTTCTCCCAAAACTACCCAATAAACGAAGGCTGCATTTTTTCCCTCCAGCAGAAGTTCGGTAGTCAGTACGATTCTTTATAACGGTTTAATAATCCACTTCATCTGCGCAGAGATAGACATAAAGTATTAGTCTAGTCTTCTAACAACCAGGCTCGTGGACTGAGTGGAGGTGCTAGTGAGTGGCTTGCACTTGCGCTGACGGACGCACACACGGTCTGCACTCGAAGCTACGGGAATTGAGGTAAAACCATCATCGGCTCAGGGAGCTGACATGGCCCGAGGAGCGACCGGTTGAAGTTGCCTCGGTGCACCAACGGGCGCCAACGACAAACGCTTGGTTTATAATATTGACAGTACTTTGTGGTTTTGCTGAAGGGACTTGTTTGTTTTCTTTTTTTTATTTCGGTTTATTTTATGTCACTTTAGATAGAGAGAGCCACTTTATCACCTGGGGGTGAACATTGGTTTCACCCTCCGCTCTCAGCTATATATATATATATATATATATATATATATATATATATATATATATATATATATATATATATATATATACTACCGTTCAAAAGTTTGGGATGACCCAAACAATTTTGTGTTTTCCATGAAAAGTCACACTTATTCACCACCATATGTTGTGAAATGAATAGAAAATAGAGTCAAGACATTGACAAGGTTAGAAATAATGATTTGTATTTGAAATAAGATTTTTTTTACATCAAACTTTGCTTTCGTCAAAGAATCCTCCATTTGCAGCAATTACAGCATTGCAGACCTTTGGCATTCTAGCTGTTAATTTGTTGAGGTAATCTGGAGAAATTGCGCCCCACGCTTCCAGAAGCAGCTCCCACAAGTTGGATTGGTTGGATGGGCACTTCTTTGAGCAGATTGAGTTTCTGGAGCATCACATTTGTGGGGTCAATTAAACGCTCAAAATGGCCAGAAAAAGAGAACTTTCATCTGAAACTCGACAGTCTATTTTTGTTCTTAGAAATGAAGGCTATTCCATGCGAGAAATTGCTAAGAAATTGAAGATTTCCTACACCGGTGTGTACTACTCCCTTCAGAGGACAGCACAAACAGGCTCTAACAGGTACTATTTAATGAAGATGCCAGTTGGGGACCTGTGAGGCGTCTGTTTCTCAAACTAGAGACTCTAATGTACTTATCTTCTTGCTCAGTTGTGCAACGCGGCCTCCCACTTCTTTTTCTACTCTGGTTAGAGCCTGTTTGTGCTGTCCTCTGAAGGGAGTAGTACACACCGGTGTAGGAAATCTTCAATTTCTTAGCAATTTCTCGCATGGAATAGCCTTCATTTCTAAGAACAAGAATAGACTGTCGAGTTTCAGATGAAAGTTCTCTTTTTCTGGCCATTTTGAGCGTTTAATTGACCCCACAAATGTGATGCTCCAGAAACTCAATCTGCTCAAAGAAGTGCCCATCCAACCAATCCAACTTGTGGGAGCTGCTTCTGGAAGCGTGGGGTGCAATTTCTCCAGATTACCTCAACAAATTAACAGCTAGAATGCCAAAGATCTGCAATGCTGTAATTGCTGCAAATGGAGGATTCTTTGACGAAAGCAAAGTTTGATGTAAAAAAAAATCTTATTTCAAATACAAATCATTATTTCTAACCTTGTCAATGTCTTGACTCTATTTTCTATTCATTTCACAACATATGGTGGTGAATAAGTGTGACTTTTCATGGAAAACACAAAATTGTTTGGGTGATCCCAAACTTTTGAACGGTAGTGTATATATATATATATATATCATGGTTTCATTTATTTTGTTTATTTCATGTTATTTTATTATCTATAACTATTATCAATTAATAAATAATATACTATTCTATTTAATTATATGCAGCGTATTGGCTGCTCCTTTTAACTGGATAAGTGCTGGGTCAATGTGCTCAGTAATATAGATTACCACACCTTTTATTATATGCATCACAGACTTGATCAGAAATTGCGCACACCTATAGGATAATAGGTATTACCAGTGTTAAAATATTTCTAACTTAAATTCTGGGGAAATACATAATATACTAGCTTAATTTTGGTTATAGTATTTCCGCAGTGGAGGCACCGCTCTGCTTAATGTGTTATATTTCCATACAAGTTTTTTTTTCTTGTTATACTTTTCAGTCACATGTAATAGTTACCTATTTTAATAATAACACTAGCCTAGGGGTAGACAGGAATTTCAGCCATTTCATCATCGACCGCTGAGAACATAGGATCCTGTTTTTTTTTAAGTGTGACTCCTGTGTGCATTATAACACCAGGTAAAAAGGGGTTACATTTTATACACACACACACACTGTAACGTGCATGGATGAGTGCGCGACGCACGAAACAGGCCTGTATCTCACTCATATCCGAGGGAGCTGTCTTGTCTAAGCCGCAAACTCTTACTGGAGATTTGTCACAACCGGGGCTTGAACCCCCAATCTTTGGCATGAGAAACCAATGTTCTTACCCGCTGAGTTGTCTAGCTACTTTTGAGCTATCCAGCTGCTACAGGTCTCTGTCCAGAAGCATACGGTCCTAGGATCGGCTAAAATACTGCGCAGAACTCTCAAACTCCCAGGCTTCTGGTAGAGGATCCGAGCTTGAGGAAGACCCATACCACCCGATATATATAATATATATAAAATATGAAGGTCACGACTTGTGGTTACTTTTACATTGGTTTCTAGGTCTGAAAATACCATTTCATCCATTTTATGGCACGTAATCATTCTAAAATTGGTTTATATAATCAAAGGCCATGGCCAAGGCCCACGGAACTTAAATAAGGATGAAATTCAGTGTTCAGGGTTTGTCGTTAAAACGTTGTAGTATGCTTAACGAGATACGATGTAACTAGCTGTCCATCAAAGTCTCTTTTATTGGATTCTTTATGCTGATTGGACAAACAGCTCCCGTGTTCAGGTGATAGTCCCGCCCCCTTGTAGATGCAGCCGTCTGTGGATGACAGCCGACCCCAACAAGTGCGGACAGAGCACCAACGACTGAAATCAGGGCCCAGTCCGATCAAACTAGTTATTTTTCCGTACAAGGTCAAGCGGAATTTCTCTTCTTCTCGCTTCGCGTCCCTTGCGGAGGATTTTAATCAAACACGAAGCGCGGTGGAGAGGAAGACGACGGGCTCCGCGCCGTTTCCTATCGGACATCGTTGGCATTCTCCGAACGGTTCTCTCATCTCAATGCCATGACCGACTCGGCGGCGGACTGCAAGGCGGAGGTCAAACAGGCGACGAAATATGTCAAAGAAACCGAGAACGTCGCAGAGAAATACTCGGCGTTGACCGTCAGCAAAAACAGTGATATGAATATGAACGTGGGAGAACTGCCCACCGCGGCGTTCACCGCGGTGCCCACACTTAAATCCGTCAAGAAGGTAAGAAACGCAAATCCCTCACCATCGTTCCCGATCAGCTTCAAAAGATCAGCGTCTTAAACGACATGCAAACGGGCACAATGCTGTGGACGTGCGCTTCCGTGGACCCCTCGCAGGGCCCGGATACGCAACGCGTTTCTGTCCGTCCGCATGAACTCTCATAGCGGCAACTTGCTCCACTCCACGATGCGCCGGATGGAGCACTGCAGTCAGTGTCAACCGACTATCACACGTGTTCATCAGCGATGACTGCTGCATAAAACAAACACGCACTGTTTCGTAGCAAATTGGTTACAAAAACATAGTTAAGGTTTTGAAATTGCAAGTCTCTAACCACAATGAAAATAATTTGGAGTCCTTTAAAAAAAGCTACTGAAAGACAATCAGCTGCAAATTAAACGCTTTTATCAAGGCCTGGATATTGTTGACATTTCTACACAGTGTTGACAATATATTGCGCTCCCTCTAAATGAATAGAAAGTGGTTAGCGCTCATCCTAATATACCTGAATATGTGGACCATTGGTGGTTTTTAACAATGTAACCAAGTGTAAGTCAGTTCTCATCCATTGCAGCGAAAAGAAAAGAAAATACCCCTGTTTTCTGCTGCTGAGTTTATTGACCTTAGAACATTATCTCTTATCCCCTACCAGGTAAGGCAGTAATATCTGGACAATAAGCAGCCCCCAGGAGCCTGATGTAAAACATATTGAATTGGAGGACTGTGGAGCGCTCTTACGAAAACAAAGCTCTGTGTGATGTGAATGAAAGTGAGAGAGCCCTGCATTTAAACTGTGTCACCTATTTTTGTGGAAAAAGCAAAACAGTGGGCCAAAAAGCGAAAGTATCCCTGAAAATGAAAGAAAGGGGGAAACTGAAACTCGCTGCATTAGAACTGAAATTTCAAACCATATAAAATGTTTAAAGTTTGAGTGAGAACTCTTCACCTTCGGTGGATACGTGTGGGCCTACTGTGTGACATTAACAGCAACACCAACAGATGCTACACGGTGGGTGGGGGACTCTGTGTGTGTGTGTGTGTGTGTGTGTGTGTGTGTGTGTGTGTGTGTGTGTGTGTGTGTGTGTGTGTGTGTGTGTGTGTGTGAGAGAGAGAGAGACTCCTTTGCCACCTCTGAATCAGTCCGTTACACAATACGCCCCCTGGGAGTTGGAGTCAGTGAGTGTAAATGTATTCATGTATCATCATTCTCATCTGGTCCCTGTACAGCTACTTTACATAAACCAGGCTCATCCATGTTGTATTATGAGCTATTCTCAGTTTTTCTTCATATCGTCACATAGCTTATCTATACTGAGGTCTCAGGTTAAACACAGGTGTGTGTTTTTCCCCCCAACCATGTGTTGGGTGTAAAATCCAGCTAGCACAGAGACAGAAGGGAGTTGAAACTTTAGGTTGGTTCTTTCTTTTCCCTGCCCCACCACCCAAAGTGTGCTGGGATGGGCTGCAGCCCCCCTGTGAGGAGTAAAAGGGTGTATAGGAAATGGATAGATGGTCCTATCACCCCTTGAACAAAAACAAATCTATCATGTTCACTTTATTTGCCGAACAGATACTGATGGGGGGGGTGGGAGTGTTCACAATAACATGAGAAATGTGACACTTCCATACCGAATGGTCTACATTATTTTAACTGTGCATTTTAAGTTGTGCTTTGGTATTTAAAGTGTGTTTGTTTTAGTTTGGGTTCAATAGGCGTATACCTCTAAAAGCCTCTATCGCACTAAAATCCTGGTATCTTAGTGTGTTTCCAGTCCTAGTATTGTTGATAACACACCATCAATTCTTGTCTGTATTTTTACGTCAGTCCCCTATAGCTGTTTTTCCCATATGTTGCTATCTCTCATTTGTTACCGACTACAT